>NC_045159.1:13800239-13877757 GCF_900700415.2 Clupea harengus | reverse complement strand
GAGTACATTCGGGTGAGAGGGGGCCTTTGCTAAAACCGTTTTAAAGTGTTCACAGGGTTCAATAGTTTTGTTCCTCTGCCAGATCATTACATTTTAATGTAATGTAAATATTCCTTTGCCCCCCCCCTTCTTCTTCATTCTTGTTCACATTTCTCCAATTCATTAATTTGTAAGAAGATGTTTCAGTGTTTGTGTACTCATCCTTGTACACACTTCAGGTATATTTTGTTGATGATGTTTCAGATGATCAGATTTGCTGATTGTAGTGACTTGGTTGTAGGTTTGTATTTTGGGCGATAGGTGTGCCATTGTTGTCACTGACAGCTGTGGTCATCCTGGAACTTCATGTCCTTTAAGTCATTTTATGTTCAACTTTGACCTCCCCCAAGCCCGTTTAGCAGTGTCTAAGCAGCTGTTTGTTCTCTATGGCAGTTGCTGCTGGCCGGGGCGGTGCGCATCGCCGACAGGTTGGAGTCGGGGAAGACGTCAGTGGTGGTCCACTGCAGCGACGGCTGGGACCGCACAGCCCAGCTCACCTCGCTGGCCATGCTGATGCTGGACAGCCACTACCGCACGCTCCGGGGCTTCCAGGTCCTCGTAGAGAAAGAGTGGCTTAGCTTCGGATACCGCTTTGCCTCAGTGAGTACAGAAGGCTGTGAGGGACATTTTTTTAAGTGGCTTTTTTTATGTGTTAGTTATGTATTCATTGATCAGCTCACCAGGAGAGAGTAGTACAAGAGCTTTTGGTATTAAGCATGAAGCAAGGACAGTGATCATGGGACACAGATTCATCTTTGTCCACTCTTGTTGTCATTAAATTCAATTCAAGTTATTATTGCACTACCAAGTGTATGTTCAGGGTAATCATGACATGCTTTAAAATGATGGCTCTGGACACCACTGGACACCTCTGTGTGCAGGAAGGGGCTTTATCCATTAGTAACATCTGAGTTTGCAAGGTTTGAACATTTAGTGAAATGCAATACTCATCAGCCACCATCAATCCTGTGTACTAATAAGAATGAAAAAGGTCCCTCCTTTCAGTCTCTCCACGTCAAAGTGACTAGGTTTATTTAGTGTACTTATGAGGACCACGATGTGAGTCCTCATTAGTGTACTTATGAGGACCACTGTGTATTAGGTCATTAGGCTGTAGCGCTTTGGTTTGACTGGTCTGTCTTGTATTGTTTCCAGCGTGTAGGGCATGGAGATCAGAACCATGCCAACTCCGAGCGCTCTCCGCTGTTTGTCCAGTTCATGGACGGTGTATGGCAGATGACCAGACAGGTGGGTAGTCTGCTTGGAGCGTAGCTTTTGCTTGCCCCCTAGTGGCAATGCAGTGGCTGTTTTTTTTTAAGGAAATTAATTCAAATTGTGTTACTTTGTCTAGTAATCATGACATCCTAGTGTGAGTTAGATACACGCAAATATGCACTCATAAATGTTGTTTTTAAATGTAGTCAAGGAGCAAAGTAGAGTTGATAACGGGCAAGATATGTTTACTACAGACTGCCACGTAACATGTACTTACAGATTTTCTCAGTCGCTTTGGTACATTTCCCAGATCAGAATTGAAGTTCTCAACATTACTTGTTTAACCGCCACATCATCTAGTCACTTGCGCACATCATAAAAGGAAGTTCTCATTCTTTTAAACAAATAGCAAATACTTTGGCACCTTTCATGCAAATGATCATGTACAATTGTCTGCTGTTTCTTACATCATCAATTGCTTATGTCATGTTGATCAAAATGTACTGTACTGGTTCTCTGTTGAATAGTCTTAGCCCCCAAAACATCTACCCTTTAGGTCATTGCAAAACTCAGTACATGCTAAAGTGTTGAACCAGTTGTCATAATCTGTCATGCATATTTTATACATTTCTATTAGACTTTTTTGGCAAATGTCTCCTGAATTGATTAATTGCTCTCAGGTGAATCTTGACTTTCACTTATGAAGGGGAATGTGTGAAGAATTCCACCAGTGATCAACCAGTTCTCTGAAATAGCTCAGGGGTGCATCTCATTAACCTTCAACTGACAAGCATAGAGCACAGCACAGTGTCACCATTGCTGACAATGGAAGAACAACAAGGAGATGAACAGGGTCAATGGCCAGGAGGAAGAAGAGGAGTAAGGCTGCATGGTGGAATGGAAAGGAGGCAAAACAGAGGAAGAGGTAGAAGAGGCCAAGGAGACCAAGGACCCCATACAGCGGTTGTTTCCTGTTTACGTGTATAATTTTGTATTTTTCCTTTGTGCTATGCAGTTCTGTTAAACAGCCTTGTCTTTATTTTCTGTATCGCAATGACCTGGTCTGTCAACATGCTTTTCAACCAGAAAAGCATAAATGGGAATCCTGTCCAATCTCTTGCAATCAGTCCACATGCAGCAATGTGTAACTTTGGACTGTTGAAATTGATATATGCCTCACAGAAAATGGGCAGCCTTGTGTATTTTCAATCATTGTTATTAAAACCTTAGCCATAGATCATATCACAAAATACATATAGATTAGACTGTTATATTGACAACATGGCTAAGCATTTTGACTGTCTTGTTTGTGAACAATGACACTAGGACGTGTCTTTCTGGTGGCACTGACACGTTCATTGATGTAAAATATTAGGATGTAGGATAAGGATTTTGAGCAAGTTACAGGCTTTTGCAGATAATCCATTGTGTGGTCTTGTTTGTACTAATTGTTTTGAGAAATGCCCTCATTCTGCAAATGTTAAAGGTGATTTGAGAAATGTACCAAAGCAACTGAGAAGAACTGTAAGATGATGTTCAGAATCATGTTACAGAATTGCAGTAATTTCGTTATATTTCTTCATGGTTATATCCTTCTGGACTGTAGTAATAATAATCACATTTTTCTTTATACAGTTTCCCTCAGCTTTCGAGTTCAATGAGCTGTTTCTCATCACTGTGTTGGACCATCTCTACAGCTGTCTTTTTGGGACCTTCCTTTACAACAGCGAGCAGGAGCGAATACTCAAAGTACAGGCCTTTGCTATTTAAAATAAAAAGTCTAAATGATACACACAATCACTTCAGTGGAACGGATTAACTTAAAACAAGCTAAATTCATGAAAAAATAAATAAAAGAAAGAAATTAGGATAATGTGAACTAAATTTGTATAGTATTTACAGTCTACACACATTTTTTGTACCATAAGTTCAAAATGTAAAGGTAAATGACACAAAATATTGTGGAGGGAGTTTCACAGATAAAAAATATCCAAGGTCAGGAACATCATCAAGAGTAATATTGTTTGCAACTGCCGTAAGAGTGATATCGTTTTGTATCTGCCATTTGTGTTTCTCCTTAGGAGGTGCCCGCCAAGACTGTGTCCCTGTGGGCATACATCAACAGCCAGGTGGAGGACTTCACCAACCCATTCTATGTGGCCTACGAGCACCACGTCCTGTACCCCCTGGCTAGTACCAGACACCTGGAGCTGTGGGTGAACTACTATGTACGCTGGAACCCACGCATGAGGCCACAGGTGAGTGGTGCAGTCATGCAGTGCAACTCAGATTTCTGTTGCTCTGAGCAAAGTTCTTATTGGCAAGTCTCGCCTCTCGGCAGCCATCTTTGCAAACGCCTCTGGGCAGCTATTTCAGGCTCCTATCTGAATGAATGGGAGTCAAACAGACTTTAAAGCGTTTAAATCTGACATCAACAACATAAACAACTTTTCAACAGTTGTTCAGATGGGGCTTTAAATGCATTTTTTTTGTCACTGCGCATGTGTGAAATTTCTGCTGCTTTGAATTCTGACCTAAGTTTACTTGGTGAGGGCAAAGTTTAAGTTTATTTGGTGCAGGCAAAGTTTAAGTTGATTTGGTACGGGGAAAGGCGTGCTCTCCTCCTTCAGTGTGCAGATGCATCAGGTGAGATGGTTGGTGTCTCAACATCATCAGGTGAGATGGTTGGTGTCTCGACATCATCAGGTGAGATGGTTGGCGTCTCGACATCCATTCAGAGAACTCCCATAACTCAAAACTTTCATCCTATATAGTGGTCTTGGCTAGGGGAGTGACACCAATCACTGCTGAAATTTGCGGTCTGTCCATTCCTTATAGTAGAGATGAATGCCTGGCTCCTTGTCAGTATAGGTGTGAGAAGGCGTCCACACGAGTGGTTGGCTCCAAGAGCAACTAATTGGACTGATTTTGGCCAAAGTGGCTGTGCCCTATTTAACAGGTGCCTCAGTTTCATGAGAGGAGGACTGGCTGAGAGAGACATTTTCAGAGAGGCATTAAAGAGCACCAAAGAGGACTGGTTGAGGCATGAAGGTAAAACAGTGTTTTGGGTCTAGATGTGTGGACACCGTTTGCCTTGTTTTGTGTGCCTGGTTCTGTGTGCCTTGTCTTTGTGCCTTGTCTGTGTGCCTTGTCGTTGTGCCTTGTCTTTGTGCCTTGTGTTGTACCTTGTGTGTGTATGTATGTATTTTCTATATGGCTAGTATATGTACTTAGTTCCGGGCTTAGTGCCTGGGCCTAGTTTGAGGCCTGGCTTGGGCCTTGAGAAAGGTGCCGGTAATTGGGCCTAATCGGCCAAGCAGGTGCCCAGGGTGCCAGGCACTTGAGTTCCTGTGAGTACGGCCGGTATGTTTGATTTGTTTGTTTGTTTTATTTCATGGGCACATGAGTTGGGGTGCTATAGAGCCCTTATTAATAAATATATACAGTACCAGTCAAAAGTTTGGACACACCTTTCATTTTTGTGTTTTCTTTACTTTTATTATTTTCTACATTGTAGATTAATACTGAAGACATTTAAACTATGAAAGAACACATATGGAATGATGTACTAAACAAAAAAAGTTTCATCTACCATGTGTGAGAAAGTGTGTCCAAACTTTTGACTGGTACTGTATATATTTGTACGGAAACACCACCATCTCCTGCACTCTTCTTCCCCACTACACCACCAAGGTCGGTCCCTCACAATAGGACACCACATCTTTTCCCTACTAGACAGTTTCAAGGTTTATATAAATATTCACACAACACACATACAGTACATCAGGGAGGGAATCACAGAGAATACTTACACGAAACATCGGACTGGTTTATGTTTTTTCAAACATATGTTGTGATATAGGGTTTTAAATGCTGTCTTCATGTTACTTGTCATGTTTCTACATGGTTTTCTTCAAACATATGTTGTGATATACAGTGGGGAAAATAAGTATTTGAACCCCTGCCGATTTCGCAAGTTTGGCCACTTGCAAAGAAATGTGTGATCTATAATTGTAATAGTAGGTGTATTTTAACAGTGAGAAACAGAATATCAACAAAAAAATCCAGAAAACTGCATTTTATAACATTTATGACTTAATTTTCATTTGATGCAGAAAATAAGTATTTGAACCCCTAGCAAAACATGACTTAGTACTTGGTGGAATAACCCTTGTTGGCAAGCACAGACGTCAGACTTTTCTTGTGTGTAAACCTAGTGACCAACTACATCTCAGGAGGGATTTTGGTCCACTCCTCTTTGCAGATCCTCTCCAAATCCTTAAGGTTGCGTTTTCAATGGGAGGGAATGAGGGAATGAGGTTCAAGCCCAATATTCCACATTACATGGCCCCATCCATAGTCCCCTCGATGCAGTGGAGTCGTCCTGTACCCTTGGCAGAGAAACAGCCCCAAAGCATAATGTTTCCACCTCCATGCTTGACGGTGGGGATGGTGTCATATTCAGCATTCTTCCCCCTCCAAACGCGGCAAGTCGAGTTGATGCCAAAGAGCTTGATTTTGGTCTCATCTGACCACATCCTGTCTCCCAATCCTCCTTAGAATCATTCAAGTGTTCATTGGCAAACTTCAGACGGCCCTGTACATGTGCTTCCTTGAGCAGGGGGACCTTGCGAGTTCTGCAGTACTTCAAACCATTACGGCGTAGTGTGTTGCCAATGGTTTTCTTGGTGACTGTGGTCCCAGCTGCCTTGAGATCATTCACAAGCTCCCCCTGTGTAGTTCTGGGGTTATTCTGCACCTTTCGGATGATCACCGATACCGCAAGAGGGGATATCTTACATGGAGCCCCAGACCTAGAGCGATGGACAGTTGTTTGGTGTTGCTTCCATTTACGAATAATCGCACCAATAGTTGTCTGCTTCTCACCAAGCTGCTTGCCGATGGTTTTGTAACCCATTCCAGCCTTGTGCAGGTCTACAATCTTATCTCTGATGTCCTTGGTCAACTCTTTGGTCTTGCCCATGGTGGTGAGGTTGAAGGTGTGAAGTATGATTCTTTGGACAGGTTTCTTTTATACACGTCACCAGTTGAGATCAGGTGTACCTTGTTAGGCCTAATGAGGACTAATCTGTGTGCTTCTTGGGCACATAACTGGTCATTGGGAGCCAGAATTCTTGCTGTTTGCTTGGGGGTTCAAATACTTATTTTCTGCATCAATTACAAATAAAGTCATAAATGTTATAAAATGCAGTTTTCTGGATTTGTTTGTTGATATTCTATTTATCACTGTTAAAATACACCTACCATTACAATTATAGATCACACATTTATTTGCAAGTGGCCAAACTTGCGAAATCGGCAGGGGTTCAAATACTTATTTTCCCCACTGTATGTATACTGTTCTCTGATGATGCGTAAGCGTGTGTCTGATGTAAAGTGATGTCTCTGTGGGCCTGTATACTAATGTAACTTGCATCACACAGTAGACGGGGCTTCTTTGAAAGGTAACCCTCAGTGAAATGATCCTTTGTTGTTTTTACCCGTACTTCTGTTTTCTTCTCTCCCTCCCTCTCTCTCTTTCTCTGTTGTGTTCTTCAAGGTGCCGGTGCACCAGAGTCTGAAGGAGCTGCTGGTGTTGAGAGCTGAGCTGCAGCAGAGAGTGGAGGAGCTGCGAAGAGACGCTTCCTCCTCATCAGCACAGCCCACCTCGGCCACACACACACCAGGCGCACCGATGCACACCACAGTCTAGAGACACACGTCGGCGTGCTCTCACACACACACACACACACACACACACACACACACACACACACACACACACACACACATATATATCAATAATATTGAAATCAGAAAGATGAACCTTGGAATTCTTGCATCCAGACAGTCACCTAACTTTGCCAAAGTGCTCACAGTGCTATACCTTTGTAGGTCTGTGGCTCTGAAACATCTTATTGTCTCTGTATTTATTCAGTCCGTATTTATGTAGAGCAGCCTGGTCTATTTTACACACTAACAGTTCCAACTCTCATATGTGTCAGTAGTCTTATTACCTGTGAAGATGATATGTATCTACTGTAATGAACATTGCTGAATGAAGGTAGAACCGTTAAGGGAACTGCATCTAGAGGCAATGTTATTCAGTCTAATATCTCTCTTATACTTCAGTCCATGTGTATGCTTTGCTGACAACAGTAACCACAGCACAGGTCTTTTGACCTGTTGGAGCTGTTATTGTGTATGATTGTTATTATTTTTAGTAGTTGGATAAGTATTATTTTGATAATTCTGCCATTATCACTTGTAAATAGATTTAAATTGTAAATATGAAATTACGTAATTTAGCGTTTGCTATATTAGTAAGCTATTTTTGCATAGTCTTAGCTCTTTGGGTTACATTTAATCAAACCGTATCAAAAGTGCTTGTTCTTATAATAAAAAACATGTTAATTGATATAATTGTCTGTATTATTATATTATATCCTGTGGTGTATGATGACCCTTGACATCTACACTTCACTTCACATGTGTTTTAAATCAGGGTCAGTTCCTCCAGTTTCGGTTGCTGCCTGGGATGATGTGGGGAAACTGTCAGCGCGGTAAATTCCACCAGCATAACCCAGATCGTCACTCACCTTATGTCTGCTAATTATGACAGGCTAATCACTGAACAATGATCTATTGGGAATGTAAATTAACTAGAATTTGATAACCGTCTTGATTAAACAGTGTTTCGCCAAACAAAAACAAAAAAACTTTACAACAATCATGTTTTTCTGTCCTTGAAACATAGATGTGTGATTGTTGTCCTGCCACAGACATGAGCTCATTTTACTGAATGCAACTTGTTACGAGTACTACAAACAGCATCACCCTCTCCCGAGGTGAAAAGATGAACTTCAGTGCGTTAAACTTGACTGGTAAATCTCTGAAGTGATCTCTCTCTCTCTCTCTCTCTCTCTCTCTCTCTCTCTCTCTCTCTCTCTCTCTCTCTCTCTCTCTCTCTCTCTCTCTCTCTCTCTCTCAGTTCAGTTCAGTTCTAATCGAATTGCTTTATTGACATGACCATAAGAAACAGTATTGCTAAAGCAAACAATATACATACATATAAGCTATGTAGGAATAACAATACAAAAATAGTCATCTTTCGTCATGTATCAAATTTAATCTATATAGGTAGATATAGAAAGTTACACCCCTGGTCTATCTATCTATCGCTATAGACATGTACTGCTTTAAATGTATATTTTGCACCATATGTGGTCCTATATGTCCTTAAATGTCTAGCGTGTCAGTGACAGGAATGCTAAGAATTCTGGGCCCCCTGACAGGATTTTCAATTAGGCCCCCCAGCGAGATTTTCAGATTCAGATTATACAGGTTTCTGAGGGATATGGGGATCTTCAGATTTGGAAAACCCTTTGCCCCTATAAAAGTGTGGTTATATTAACATTTTATAACTTCCTTAGTTGTATTGTGGTTATACCTTAATATCCATTTTAGGATTTTTTTGTTTGTTTTAAATGAATATCTATCAGATTGGATATTTTGTTGATGGTATAAGAATTATGAAGAATAATCTCTCTATAATTATTTCTCTATGTCTCTATAATCTTTTATCATCAAACTGAAAATATTTTTCATAATTTTTGACACATTTATTTTCATTTTACAAAATCAATTAGTAAATCAAATGCATGTGATTTAAAAAAACGCAATTATACGTTAAGCAGGCCTGCCTTGTTTGATTGGTTGTGAAAGGTCAGGCTGGGTCAGTGGCAAGGCATACTGGAACAGGAACAAGACGAACAGACACAGCTCCTGTCCGTGGTAGTAGTCTCGTAAATCCTGTGTACTGGTGTCTTTTTATTTTGTCCATTAATGTGCTTTTTGTTGGAAATTCAAGTATATTAAGTTAGCTTATTGCATCGTGTTGATGTGGTGTGACTTCTGTAGGCCATCCCCGGGTGTTAAATATGTCACTCAGCACAGGGTGGTTGGCCTGTGAGTTGATTTCATAATCTGTCCATAATCATTCTCTCACCTTGTGCAGCGGTCATAATAAGGTTTGATCGGTATATTATGTTATTCTGCCTACTGTTCCAACAAACCCTTTGTTAAGCCAAACGTTTTCACACAAAAGGAAATGGCAAAAAATTGCTAATATAGTTGACCTAGCTCCCTCGCTACATAGCTAACTTGGCAGATAGCCATTCTTTCTGAATTTGGGGGATATGTTTGTACCCAAATACACTTTACATAGGGCAGAACAAACAAAACAAAAAAACATAAAAAGAGCAAACAAAACAAAACAAACAGAACATTTTAGTAAAAAAAAAGAAAATTAGAGAAGCTGTGCAGAACAAGACATGGAATGGAGAGAAGGGAACAGGGGTAAGCAGGCGAAGGCAAGTTTGAAGCGGTAGGTTTTAAGGGCTTGTTTGAACGATGGTAGGGTGGGAGCCTGATGGATGTGGATAGGGTGGGCGGTCCAGAGGGAGGGTGCAGCGTCTGAAAAGGCTCTGTCACCCCAGGTCCTGATGGTCTTGGGAGTGTTTGCTGAGGTAACAGGCTGGGGCGTGGCCGGGGAAGAGGTCTGAGAGGTAGGGAGGTGCCAGGTTATCTAGGGCTTTGTAGGTGATGAGTAATATTTTTGTATTTGACCGGGAGCCAGTGGAGGTTGTGGAGGACTGGGGTGATGTGTTCACAGCGGTGGAGGTGAGCAGTCGAGCGGCAGAGTTCTGGACATATTGGAGTTTATTGAGGATTTTGTTGGGTGAGCCATAAAAGATGCTGTTGCAGTAGTCGAGTCTGGAGGTTATGAAGGCATAGATGAGAATTTCCGTGGTGGCAGAGGACAGGGAGGGCCGGAGGCTTGCAATGTTCCTGAGGTGAAAGAAGGCCGTTTTGGTGAAGTGGTTGGTGTGGAGTAGGAAAGAGAGGGTGGGGTCGAGGATGATTCCAAGGTTGCGGACCTGGGTGGAGGGGCTGACATTGATGCAGTGGAAATGGAGACCATGTCGACGGATGATTTGTCCAAGGGGAAGGATGTAAATGATGAAGAGGAGGGGACCAAGCACGGAACCTTGGGGGACAACGCGAGTGACTGGGGAGGTGGAAGATTTACAGTTTTTTATGGCGATGAATTGATGACGGTCTGAGAGATATGAGGTGAACCAGGAGAGGGCGATGCCATTTATGTCAAGAGAGTGCTGGAGACGTGAGAGGAGGATGGCGCTGAGGTCAAGAAGGATGAGGATGGTGAGGAAGCCAGAGTCAGCAGAGAGGGCGGTCAGTAGGGCGGTTTCTGTTCTGTGTTTTGAGCGGAAGCAGGATTGGATGGGTTTGTAGAGATTATGGAGATCTAAGTGGGACTTCAGCTCTCTCAAGGACTTTGGACAGGTAGGGGAGGTTGGAGATGGGCTGGTAGTTGCTGGGGATGTCGGGGTCAAGACCAGGTTTTTTCAGTACGGGGGTGACAGCAGCGAGCTTGAGTGGGGGGGGGGGGGGTTACAAGACCAGAGGACAGTGAGGAGTTGATGATGGTGATGAGTGGGGAGAGTGGGGGAGGAAGACCTTGACTGAAGAGGGGAGGGGGTCAAGGGCACAGGTGGAGGTCTTCATGCTGGAGACTATGGAGGAGAGGTCGGTTTCAGTGATTGAACTGAAGGAAGAGAGTGAGTGGCTTGGAAGTAGGGGAGGGTCATGTTGAAGGCTGGGGGGGTGGCTGGTTGTGTATTGCGATGATTTTGTCATGGAAGAAGGATAGAAAATGAGTTGCATTTGCTGGTGGTGAAGGAGGTGGAGATGGTGTCCATGGACTTGAGAAGTTTGTTGATGGTGGAGAAAAGTGTTTTGGGGTGGTTGGAGCCAGATTGGATGATGGAGGAGTAGTGAGAGGAGCGAGCAGTGTTGAGGGCATCTTTATATTGTTGTTGGTGGAGTATGAGGGCATCAAGGTGAACAGTGAGTCCAGTTTTGTTGGCAAGACGTTCCAGTTGACGGCCCTGTACTTTGAGGTGGCGAAGTTGGTCAGTGTACCAGGGGGAGGAGTGTGTGAAGGAGATGAGTTTTGATTTTGTGGCGGCGAGGACATCAAAACAGGAGGAGAGTGCATCCTTATGTAAGAGGATGGACTGATGGTGTAATACCGGGACCAATACAGCGGGGGAGCCAACGCGTTTAAGCAGGAAGTGCAGGAAGTAATGAGGAGAGTGGAAGAAGACTGCCATATAAAAACTGTCTGCAAACAATCCACTCCCTCTTGGTTCTCTTGGTTTTCTTGGTCTCCTTTATGCACGGGGGTAAGGTAGATGGCGTGCAGTTTATTTAGTTTGATTGTCATGTGATTGTTGTTTGCATGTGGCAGTGGAATTGTTTGGCATGATGATTGTACTGTTGGAGTTTATTTCTTTTGAGTTTGTTTACGCCATCTACTACTTTTAAGTGGCTCAGCCAGCGGTCAGCTTGGTGTTTTAAGATCAGCATTGATAGCCCTATTTTTAATCTAAGTCTTGGGAATTAACTTAATAAAGAACAAAGCTTTTAATCTATTTATTGCCATAACCATCTACGGGCCACTGGCTGTAGCTAGGGGGGTTAGCTGCTTGCTTTTAGGCTTTTTCGGGTTGCTGTGTGATTTGTGTCATGGTTGAGATTCTAACTCACTTTAAACTTTGCAACTGTTGATTTGTAGTGTATTCACTTTGCTGTGAGCTCCTAGCGTGTCTTAGCCCCTGAAAGTAGAGCAGTTATCCCCCAAACTCCCCTTTGTGTGCCTAATGGTCATCTTAATAAATTGTTAACTTACTGACTGACTCTGTGACTCTTCTTTGGTGCTTTACCACTGGTTGATCCGAGAACCTGGTGTTACATCTGGCGTAGTCGGCAGGATCAACACAAGTGGTTTAGCCCATTGAAGATGTCCATAAATCAGAATGAAGGAGAGCGGATACCAAGAGCTTTTTCAATGCCTTCTTTTGTACCATTTATGATGCCTTGTTCTAGATTCTCTGGGGGGAGAGGGGACAATTAAGTGACTTTTAAACAGTGGAAAAATGATGTACAGATGTGGTTTAGAATGTATGCCATCCCAGCAGATAGTCAGTTGGACTGGGTTGTCAATTCCTTAGAGGGGGAAGCAAAGCGGGAGATGGCAATTTTGCCTGAAGGGGAAAGAAATACAGTGGAGAAGGTGTTCAAAAAGCTAGAAGAGTTGTATGCCCGTACGGCCCCTGCTTCTGTCGCTCGCTCTCTTTTCTTCACTTGTAGGCAACAGGCTGCAGAAAGTGTGAGGGTTTTTGCACTTCGCCTCCAGGAATGCTGGCAGAAGATGATGATAAAAGACACCGAAAACATCCGGAACCCAGAGGTGCTGATGCAAGACCAGTTCCTGGCAGGGCTATATGATGATGGCCTGAGGAGAGACCTAAGAATGAAGGTGACGTTGGATAATACACTTACATTTTTAGATGTCAAAAAGGAGGCAATATTGCGTGCGGGACTGGAGGAAGATGGCCAAGCCTGTTGTGGGATGGTGAACGCAGCCCCAACCAAACAACCCTGGGAAGACGCTCTACAAAGGCTCAAAGCAGAATTAAAAACTGAGCTGGCCAAAGTTGAAACCCAGGTGAGCAGTCTGTCTCAGTCTCTCCTGCAGGGTATCAGGGATGAGATCCAGAAAGTGAGGTTTGAGAAGGCACCACAACACCAGCCACCATCCACTCTCCATGTCCCTCAAAGATCCCGAAGTTATTCGCCAAGCCCTAGGCATCAAAGGACAGGACCCCACTCGAGACCCTGTGAGTATGATGAACAAGGACGCCCCATCTGCTATAACTGCAGAGTTCCTGGCCACATTGCTCGGCACTGCCCCAGCCAAAACGCCCAGTACTCCCAACAGAACCCCCAGGGCCAGTTAAACTAGTTTGCCCTGCTGTTGTGGATCAAACGGCAGGCCCAATGGTAAAGGATCCACATTCTACATTGCCACAGTCCATATGTAAGTCACACTCCACCCTGACACAAGCGATGTTTAAGCCACCCCCAGCATTGCCCCACACGGTCCATGAGGCACACGCCACTATGCCCCAGCCAGCACCTGATTCGCTCTCCACTCTGCCCCGTTCCGGTCTTGTGGGGGAGTGCCCCATGATCCAGGTGTCCATGGATGGAATAGAGGTCTCCTGCCTCCTGGATACCGGCTCCCAGGTGTCCATGATGCGTCAGGAGTGGTTCGAGACGCATTTTGGGAAGCATGGCCAGCACCTGAAAGATCCCACCTCCTGGCTAAAGTTGAGGGCTGCCAATGGGAAAGAGATTCCATATCTGGGGTATGTAGCCCTACAAATGGATGTAGCGGGGGTAACCCTATCAAATGTGGGGGTAATTGTTGTTAAGGATGGCTGTATAAATGTGCCGGGGCTAGTGGGCATGAATGTAATTAAGCAAGTATGGCAAGTTTTGTTCCAGGACACAGCTCCCTGTGAAATGAAGAGACAACCATCCATGAACGAACTGGGCAAGGTCATGTGGCAAAAAGCCATGCACATCTGCCAGAGGGAGCAGGACTTCGTTTCCCCGGAGGGATTCGTAGGCTATGCACGCCTGGCCGGCCGGCGCCCTGTCACTGTGCCAGGCAACCGTGAACTGCTCCTGAATTGCCGAGCCAGGAGGGGTCCTTGTGGCTGAAGTCATGAAGCCCTAATGGAGCCTCTGCCCACGCGAGACGGACTTCTGGTGGCCCGTGCCCTGGTGACTATCAAGAGCGGAAGAATGCAGGTGCGTGTACGCAACATCAGTAACTCTCCACTGGTGGTGTATCCGTACCAAAGATTGGGTGAACTGCTGGCTTTAGACTCCTGTGAAGTGTATGATGATGGCCCTGAGCTGCAAGTAGTGCGGGGGAATACAGTTGAGGCCCAGATTGAAACCAATGTGACAGTAACAGGGACAGCACAGAGGCACACGGAGGCCCATCCCCCACCTGCATTTGACCTTGAAGGGGTTGCATTGTCAGCGGAAGAGAGGACGAAATTGGCAGCATTGTTAGACAAGCATCAGTCTGTCTTTTCGAAGCATGATGAAGATTATGGCTGTACAGATACCATCTTGCACCAAATTCCAACAGGTGATGCAGCCCCCATCAGGCAGCGGTACCGACAGATTCCCCCAAACCTATACGGTGAGGTCAGGGCCTTGCTAAAGCAGATGTTGGAGGCTGATGTCGTCAGGCCAAGTTCCAGTCCATGGTCTTCCCCAATTGTCATAGTGCGGAAGAAAGATGGCTCCATCCGCTTTTGTGTGGATTATAGGCAATTGAATCAAGTGACAAGGAAAGATTCATACCCTCTGCCACGGGTTGAGGAAGCCTTAACCAGTTTGAAGAAAGCCCGTTGGTATTCTACCTTAGACCTTGCTGCCGGCTATTGGCAAGTCAAAGTAGATGACAAGGACATAGAAAAAACTGCCTTCACAACCCCAATGGGACTATTTGAATTCCAACGGATGCCATTTGGTTTGTGTAATGCACCTGCTACTTTTCAGCGGTTGATGGAAAGTTGTTTAGGGGAGTACAATTATCAATCGCTACTAATATATTTGGATGATGTAATTGTCTTTGCTGCTGACTTTGACACACATCTGGACCGACTTGACTTTGTCTTTTCTCGCCTATCCAATCAGGGATTAAAGCTGAAGCCAGGTAAATGCAAGCTCCTCCAAAGCAGCGTCCACTACTTGGGCCACATAGTGTCAGAAGCGGGTATAGCTCCGGACCCGGACAAAGTGACAGCTGTCCAACATTGGAAAGTGCCAACCTCTCCAACCGAGCTGCGAGCATTCTTAGGCCTGGCAGGGTATTATCGCAGGTTTGTCGAAGGGTTCTCCCACAGGGCTTTACCTTTGCACAAACTTCAGCGGGGGCGTCCAACTAAAAAATCTAAAGCAAGAACCTCTGGCCCTGCTTGGAATTGGACAGAGGAATGTGAAGCTGCCTTTGTATCCCTGAAACACGGCCTAACCCAGGCTCCAATTTTGAGTTTTGCTGACTTCACACTACCCTTCCTGCTTTACACCGATGCAAGCCTCCAGGGGTTAGGAGCAGTACTCTCTCAAGTTCAAGAGGGCCAAGAGAAAGTAATTGCTTATGCCAGCAGAGGGCTCCAGGGTGCAGAGCGCAATGATGCCAACTATAGTTCATTTAAACTAGAGCTGCTAGCACTCAAATGGGCTATAACTGAAAAGTTTCATGAATACCTGCTCGGGTCTGACTTCACAGTCTATACTGACAATAATCCCCTTGCACATCTTGGGACAGCTCGAATGGGGTCTGTGGAGCAGCGCTGGGTAGCCCGGCTAGCAAGCTATAACTTTCAAGTCAAACATCGTTCAGGCAAATCTAATGGGAACGCTGATGCTCTCTCCCGTTATCCAGTAGGTGCTGCAATGACGCAGGAAGGAGAGGATGGCATGGAGATCCCTGGGTTCCAAGAGGTGACTGTTGAGGTGGTGCAGGCGTGCCTTGCAGGGGTTTCTGATGCAGCTTCATTGCCAGCGCAAGGCAATCCTCCCTCTGCTAAAGGGTCCTGGATAGGGCAGAGCTGGTCAACAGCAAGGTGGGCTGAACTGCAGCAGCAAGACTCTGTGATCTCACGTGTGCTGTTCTTCTTTCAGACCAAGCGACCCCTTAAGGCAGCTGAACGGCAACGAGAGAATCCTCAAGTCCTGAGGCTGATGAGGGAGATGCCCCGGTTACAACTGCGAGAGGGAGTGCTGTACCGGCAGACCCAAGACCCCAATACCCGCATGCGGCGCTCCCAGCTGGTGCTCCCCCAAAATCAACAGAAAGAGGCCTTTACTAGTGGTCATGATAACATGGGGCACTTTGCAGCAGAAAAGACTCTGAAAACACTGCAGGCCAGTTATTACTGGGCCCACATGTCGGCAGATATTCAGAAGTGGTGCTCAGAATGTCAACAGTGCACCCTTAGAAAAAGGCCTAGTACATCTGCGGTGGGCCTCACACCCATTAGAGCCTCATACCCCCTCGAGTTGATCACCATGGACTTTCTGTCCCTAGAAGCATCAGTAGGGGGAGCCCAAAACATCTTGGTCCTAACAGATCACTTTACCAAGTTTGCATGGGCTGCAGCCACCCGAGATCAGACCGCTGCAACAACAGTGAGAGTGATGTGGCAGCAGGTAATCCAGAACTTTGGCTGTCCAGCCCGCTTCCATGCTGATCAAGGTCCAAACTTTTAAGCAAAGGTAGTAAGGCAGCTCTGTGATCTATATGGCTGTAAAAAGAGTCATACTACCCCTTACCATCCGGAAGGTAACGGCCTCACAGAACGATTCAACCGCACTCTCTTGGGCATGCTGGGTACTCTAGTGGATGAGAAAAAGAACAGGTGGGCTGACTATCTATCCGAGATGCTTCATGCTTATAACAACACTATCCACAGCTCGACAGGTTACACACCTTCATACCTCATGTTCGGAAGACATGCCAGGGTCCCAGTGGATGTCATGATGGGTGGTCCATTGGATGAACGGAACACTGTGGAAGAATGGGTGAAGAGACATCACGAGCGCCTGTACTATGCCTACAAGAGAGCGGGTGAGTTGAATGCAGGGGCAGGACAGCACCAAAAGAGGCAACATGATAACCAAGGCCTTCTAGGGCCCTTAATGATAGGAGAAAGGGTTTTGGTGCGTAATGTTGGTCCTAAGGGACAAGGTAAACTGGCTAACTTCTGGCATAGTATTCCATATGTTGTGGTTAAACAGCCTAATCCTGATATTCCAGTTTATGTGGTTACACCTGAAAAGGGGGGAGGGAAGGAAAGGGTGTTGCATCGGAAGTTGCTTCGGCCTTGTCCTCTGGTTTTGCAGGCACCTGCGCAGGAAGGGGAAGCTGCTGCTGAATCCGAAGAACCCGGACCATCAACCTCTGGGATGTTCCTGCCAACCAGATGGTTGACCCCTTGGTCGACTTGGGCCACCACACCCACCGGGCCACCACAACTACAGCCACCCACCGGCCCACCACAACTACAGCCACCCACCGGCCCACCACAGCCATCCATCACAACGCCATCTGGGGAAGATCCTGTGATCCCCGAGCTCCGGGAACCGCGGACATCACAACGCACGACTAAGGGCATCCCACCACAGCGATACAGCGAGGCTTGAGGTCAGCCCAAGGATGGGCTGGAGAAAAGTGGTGGGGGGTGTAAGAGGATGGACTGATGAGGGTGTAATACCGGGACCAATACAGCGGGGGAGCCAACGCGTTTAAGCAGGAAGTGCAGGAAGTAATGAGGAGAGTGGAAGAAGACTGCCATATAAAAACTGTCTGCAAACAATCCACTCCCTCTTGGTTCTCTTGGTTTTCTTGGTCTCCTTTATGCACGGGGGTAAGGTAGATGGCGTGCAGTTTATTTAGTTTGATTGTCATGTGATTGTTGTTTGCATGTGGCAGTGGAATTGTTTGGCATGATGATTGTACTGTTGGAGTTTATTTCTTTTGAGTTTGTTTATGCCATCTACTACTTTTAAGTGGCTCAGCCAGCGGCCAGCTTGGTGTTTTAAGATCAGCATTGATAGCCCTATTTTTAATCTAAGTCTTGGGAATTAACTTAATAAAGAACAAAGCTTTTAATCTATGTATTGCCATAACCATCTACGGGCCACTGGCTGTAGCTAGGGGGTTTAGCTGCTTGCTTTTAGGCTTTTTCGGGTTGCTGTGTGATTTGTGTCATGGTTGAGATTCTAACTCACTTTAAACTTTGCAACTGTTGATTTGTAGTGTATTCACTTTGCTGTGAGCTCCTAGCGTGTCTTAGCCCCTGAAAGTAGAGCAGTTATCCCCCAAACTCCCCTTTGTGTGCCCAATGGTCATCTTAATAAATTGTTAACTTATTGACTGACTCTGTGACTCTTCTTTGGTGCTTTACCACTGGTTGATCCGAGAACCTGGTGTTACACTTATAGTAATTGACCAGGGCAGTGGGAGAGGCAGTGGTAATAGGGGCAGAGGCAGAGATAGTGGCAGCCAAGGTGGAGGAGAACGAGGGGAGGTTGATGGACTTGATGTTCCGGAATGTTAGGGTGCGATTTTGCTTAATATGGGGGGTAGGGTCCATGTCCATGGTGATAGCCAGATGGTCAGAGATGGTGAGGTTGGTGCTGGTTAGGTTGCTGGTGGTGATGCCTGAGCTGCAGACCAGGTCAAGTGTGTGTCCTTTTTTTATGGGTAGGAAAATCGACCTGTTGTTGAAGTTAAAAATGTACAGGAGTTCTGTAGAGGTTGTGGAGTTAGATGAGTCGACGTGTATGTTAGTCACCAAGTAGCAGAACGGATGGAGAGATGGCGCAGAGTTGTGTGAGAAATTCAGACAGGTCGGAGGGGAAAGCAGGGTAAGGTTTTGGGGGGCGGTAAATGACTGCAGTGACCAGGGTTTGGGACAAGACAGTTGTTGAACTTGAAGTGTTGAACTTATCCAAATAAAAAAATGCATACAAAATGATGCAGTATCGACTACTTTCTCTTTCCATGATTCAATCATTCTATTCAACTGTCCTGTGTGAAGGAACATTACCATTGTGAGGGTATTCTTTGTGCTTGACAAAATCAGAAACCAAGGGTTGGCTCAGGATGACAGGAGATGCTCAGGGATAGTGGTACTGCTGCAGCTCTCTAGGGTAGCAGGTCTTTCCAAAGGGGTAATCAAACCACTTGCCCACCTGGTGCCATGCAATGCAGTGTTAATTTCGTTGACGAAAACTATGACGAAAAATATTCGTTAACGACCTTTTTCACGAGACTAAGACGTGACGAAAACGGATCCTTATAAATAAAAACTATGACTAAATCTATTTTAACTTTCGTTGACGAGACGAGACGAGACGAAAATGTTGGTGTTTGACTAAGTCACAATTGTTTTGTTTTTTTTTCTAAACTTGTATGCACATCATTGGTTGAATGTTGCCCGGTCCTGTATCTATCCCTCCTCCACTCCCTGAGATGCCCCGACATGCAAGTGACGCCCTAACAGACGTTATGATGGCTGAAGTTCAAGCACTCGGTACTGGAAGAAAAATAAGAATAGATATCTGGACAGTCTTTAATTATAACTTGACAGAAAATAAAACACAATGCACCGCAATAACCGGAGAGAAACCTTGTGGCTTCAGAATAGGTGGGAAGAACACAACAAGAGGCACCTGAAAGCGCACAAGACAAACCTGCCATTTATGCCAAGGTAAATGAGCTAGTAACTGTCAATGATAATTAGCTAATGTTAACTAGTTATTAGAATATATTAGCCAACGTTAAGTTAACTTCAAAAGGGCAGTCGAGTGTATATGTTGTGTCAGCTTGTACAACTAGCTAGTCATTTTCGATTGAAACCTCCCGTTTGGCTTGGCAAATGAGTTCCAAAACGTTTAGCTAGCTAACGTTAGCTAACTATGAGGTAGCATAGCTAAGTTATACTAGCTATTGATTGCTAGCTAAGTTATACTAGCTATCGATAACTAGCTAGTAAACGCATTGCAGAATGGACTATAGGACAGGCCACGCATGACATTAATCAAGAAAAAATAAATGATTACGTGATTGGTTTACATATCCTTGTCTATTTATGCAATTGTTATTATCATTGGCATTACTTTCAACTCTCAAACTATCTGTCTAGCTAAATATGTTGGTTATCAGATTGCACCGCAATTCATATGGAGGATATGTGGTTGATTTAACTAAGGCCAGGTAGGCATAGTAGTTGTAGTGTGTTATCACATCATTTGAATCTTCAAAATCTAGACTTGATATTCTCTTATATTTTAATGATAATACTGTTAATTAAGTATTGCCTTAAAATTATTATTTACGTTGAATTAATTGGAATTCAGCTGTAGGCATATAGGAGATCTGTATTTTAGAGACTAATTGCATCCACAGTTTAAGTACTGCAAGCTTGACTATTATGCAGTTGTAGACACAACACAAGGGGTCCCCGGGCCTGAGAAGGGAAGTAAAGGAGTTTAATGTGGCTATAAGATGGACTTTTAAATGTGACTAAAACTAGACTAAAATGTAATGAGACTTCGTCGACGAAAACTAGACTAAAACTAAGGAGGATAAAAATGACTAAAAGTGACTAAAACTAATATGCATTTTCGTCTAAAGACTAAGACTAAGACTAAATCTAAAATAGCTGCCAAAATTAACACTGATGCAATGGCATACCAGTGCATGCCCTCTTCATCTTTCTGGTGTTGTAGAGGGAACAGCTTTGCAAAGAAGGGGACGTAAGAGCGCAGTTTGTGGAGGAACCTGTAGGGGGCGAAAGGGAGATGGGCAAGGTACTGGCGACATTGCAGGGCATAGCAGGACACCAAGTGCCCGTCTACAATCAGATTCCCCTCCACAGTCATGGGGGCATAGGCGCCTAGGTCCTTCGAGTCCTGGACATCAGTCACACGGCGGGCCACCAGTGAACCAGTTTCTGGTTCATGGTGGAAGAGCAGGTGACCCCTCTGCAGGTTTTTGGCAAACACCGGGATCATGTTGGTGGAAGAGATGGCCGTTTCATTGGACATAGCGATGAAAGTGACATGGTCATCTGACAGAGCGAGAGGCTCTGGGGATCCCTCTGTGGTCAGAAGGACGTAGTGCTCCACTGTGGATGGGCGACGGTCCAGCCACAGGATTACCTCGCTGAAAACCAGCTGTCCATCAGCATCTACTGCAAGGACCCTGTCCCCCAGCTTTAGCTCTGCCATGGTCTTCCGGCTCCCCTCATTGGTGAGCACAGTGGCACGACCAGGAAAACACTCATCATCCATCTGGCAATCAGGGTTATAACTGACCGGGTCATCATCTGGGAGCGTTGCCATATATGCCCTCACCCTAGCGACTGTCCAGTGATTATACTGAGACCAGTAATCAGGTTTTATGTTTGGAGAAAGATCAGCTTCTAGATTACAACCGGCGGCAGTCCATAGCTTTGTCAAGCAGCCCATTGAATGAGGTCCTCCTTCATGATCATAACCGCACTCGCCACTCTCTAGAAGAAGTATATACCATATATAAGCATATATTTGATTGTAAATACATGTGTTTGGAAACTTGACCACCTTCAACTATTTGCATTTTTCTCACAAGATTATACTGAACAAATACTGTACAAGCCAACACAATTCAGTTTAACTATGCACACAAATACTAAACCATATTTGAGCATTGATGTAACTATACATTCAGTCATGACTGATCCTGTGCATCACATGTATTTTGTTGTCTCTTACAGGTCTTTTACTACATTGTTTTAAACCAAATTAAACCAAAGTAAACCAAATCCGTAAATATTTTGCATATACGTATCCAAGGCTAATTTAGCATTCAGAAAAGTATAAAATGGCCTTTGTCTGACATTGTACGATACCTTTTCCACTAGCAAATACATTTGTTCATGTAGACTTACCCCTTACGGTCAATTACTTTTTAAAGGCCTTTATATACTCATGTTGAACAGGTGTCTACTGTCCACTGTCTACTGTAGCTCAGTAGGTTGAGATTTAAGTATTCACAACCCACCCTTTTGGAGGTGACAAGCTCAAAGCCAAGAAGAAATCAGTTTATAGTATGTGTTCATCCTCTTATTCCACTGTTACTCTGTAAATTATATACCGTATTCCTTATTCCCTATACGACTGTTTATTTGACCAATGATTTTGGGGAAGACCTGAGTTGCATAAAATGGTTCACATTATGTAAATTACTAATGTAGTTAATTCCATAGTTTGAACTATGGTTTAGGGGAACATTGGCAATGCTTAACGATGCTTCCAACAATGTAGGTTGTTAATGTAGTTAGCTACTGTATTTTGGGAAAGACACCTCTGGTAGATTAACAATATTTAATATGATTTTTCATGTTGTTATAATGATCACTCATCCAACAGAACATCTATACTTACCAATGCAATAGGGGTAACTTGACCAGCCACTGCTCATGCACCTGATGTGAGAGGATCCCTGGAGTTTGAACAGTCGATTGCAAGACACATAACACGTTTGTCCTTCAAATATGGAGTCGCAGTTGGCCTGGCCATTAGGAATGGAGAAGGAATCACACTTGGGTCTGCACTGGATATGTTTGTAGCAAGTCCGTGATTCTTTCCGGAAATTGCATCCATGGTCACAACGGTAAGAGTACCCAGCATAGAAATGTGAGCTCTTTGATAAAGACACTGTCCACCCTGTGGAGACAGAATCACAGCATGGCATTCACTGAGCTGAAGAGCTCACAATAACAGGAGAAACCAGAGACATTAGATAAACAGTCTAAATAGATATAAAAAATATAGATATAAATAGAACAGTACTGGCACACAAGATTCTACCTTAAAGGCATAATTACTCTGAAATTTAAACAGAACTAAAATGTTTCACAAATGTAAAGAACTTTCTGCAGTTACTGACCTTGATTTTGAAACAGCATCTGGCAATATGACCTTGCTGCAGAGGGGTCTTCTATGCATATATCCTTCCACCCATCCCCATTGAGGTTTCCCTTAGCTTTGCCCATGTACTGTCGGCCACTCCTCCAAGTTTTATCTTAATACATTGGACCTCTATGGGCCAAGAGTACGTTGTCTCATGAAACTCTAGTTCTCTATTTGTACAGCAGAATTCAGCAAGTCTTTTGGCATGTGAAGGATTAACCATATTAGTCCATGCACCTGACGTCCATTGCTGGAGTTTTCCATGGAGTTTGTAACCTTGATTGTAGGTATCGATCAGACGGGCATTTGGTTCACAGGAAGAGACCTGTCTCCATTCGCCATTTCTGCAGGTTATCTGGTCATTGTGAGAGGGATGGTACTGGTCATCACACTTCAGCACTAAAACATCGCCTTCCTCAAAATGCTCTGACATCACTGGTGAGATGAATCTCCCATGGGGATCATGGGGTGGGGCTAGACATGGTATGGGAGAACAAGATGGCAAAAGAGGAAAAGGCCTGGACCACTCTCCTCTTTTCAGGTCACAGCTAAGTTGTGAGGGGCCTGACAGCAGGTATCCAAACTTACAGGTGAAGATAACAGTAACTTTTCCATCATCAGAATATGAATTTATGAATTCAAGACCACTGTTTGAGATATACGGCAGTGATGGACAACAAACTGGTAGGGGAGGTTGGAAGTCTCCAAAGTGACAAGTGCTTTTATAAAACAAACTAAAACAACGTTTCAAAAAAGTTGAACTATGGCTTATCACACTTCCCTGATGGGTACATGACTTAGGGTCACATGGATGGAGGTGACTCTCTTCTAAACAGAGGATCTCTGGACTGGAGACGAGCTGATAACCTTCATTGCACTCAACCACTACTACTGGACCAAGACGTGTCATCCTCTCATCAATAACTGTGGTGCCATCAAGTGCAGCAAAGTGGGGGCACAGGTTAGGAGTCTCCATTGTGGACACTTTTCTAGACAGACTTTCTACTCCATCTATAACTGATGAGAGAGACAGTGTGTACATTGTCCCAGGTTTTAAATCTGTGTATTTGCTGTTGTTTGGGTCAGATTCAGTAGGTGGGGCAGCCCATTTGATCTCTGCATTGCCATGAGAGATGTGAGTTACAGTTAGATTTGTTGGGGGGTTTGGTGGTGTTCTCTGCATTGCCTCAGTAAGCGTAAGAAGAGGCAACTCACACAGAGTCACATATAGCTTAAAATTGTAAATAACACCTGAGAGAAGTCCAGAGTATAAGATGAAATGTTGGTTTTCCCAATGAAGACTGTCACTGAAGAATAACTGATCGGACACCTCCAGATAGTACTTCAGTCGGGTTTCCCTTTTGTGGACTGTATGGTTTACCCCATCCAGGAACTTGACCTTAACTTCTACTGCCGTTTCATTTACTTCTCCCAAGGAGAGGGAGTGACTGGTTGAGTTTAACTCCAGAAGAGTTGGGCCAATTTCTACTGCTGAGTTGAAGAATGAGCTATTTTCCGTGGTATTAACAGCAAAGACAAAGTCCACATTCTGGTAAAATGATCCATTATTGCTCCAGTTATCCAGAACAATAGTGAGAGAATCCCGTTGGATAAGTCTGAGCAAAGGATTGTGATAGTTGAATGAAATTACCAGAGTTCCCTCCTGCAGGAAGAAGCAGGCATCTTCAGGGTTGAAGTCCTGAATGAAAATGTTGTCAAGGGCTCTATCAGAAGCAAAGTTATTGATGTGTTTAACACCACTGCAGTCGTCTAAAATATACAGGTCATTCCCAGGTCCACCAGAGAGGAAATCTGAGCCATGCCATGGTATGAGTGTGTCATTACCAAACTTCCCTACTAGCTCATTGTCCTCATCATTCCCAATGATCACGTCATTAAAGTTTGTACCACTGACTTCCTCCACGTCGGTGTAAGTGTCATTCTCAGCATCTGCCCACTCGCCTGTGCCTGACTTCAGATCCACTTTGACCCCTGTGGATGTCTTTACATCTCCACTGAAAAAGATGGTATCAACCCCTGGCCCCCCATCTATCCAGTCAGCTCCCCAGCCACCATACATCATGTCATTTCCTGCCCCCCCCCCATCATGTCGTCATTCCCAGTGCCACCAGACAGAACATCATCCCCACCGGCTCCTATTATGATGTCATTTCCTGCAAGACCTTCTATTTTCTCATTGCCTTCGTTACCCTGGAGGTAGTCATCCTTGTTGCCCCCTATGATAACTGAGCTATTCTTGCTCCCTGTAATGTAGTTACTGAAGTCAGTGGCTCCATAGATGTGGGAAACTGTGAGGAATTCACCCCCCTCAGCACAGCTGATGTTACAGCTTTTGGTGGATGTTGAAGTGTCAATGTAAAGTACAGATTTGTATGGGTATGACTGAAGGTTTGGCTGAAATAAAAATCCATCTGAGGATTTTATCACAAGGTGTTGGTGTTCAGGACCTTCTAGATACTTGAGTAATTTGACCTGAACTGAGTCATTCCTGGACTTGGAGGACAAAACAATGTGAGGTGGCTCCAAAAGGACAGTGATATACTTGTAGAGGACTTCAAGAAATATATAGTCTGTTTTCATGTCTTTGGCTTCATTATAAATTTCATTCCCATATCCATAACCAAAAACATAGGTGTCTGATCCATTGCCACCCTTCAAATACTGATACTTCATGGCATTGCCAATACCTGGGTCAATGTAGTTATCCTGAGAGTTTCCGATCACAGTGTATGAACACTCGCTGGATTTAGCTTTGAACCTTTCGACCTTTGTAAAAGGATCTTTACTGAAATCAAATGTTCTTTTATTGTTGGTGCAGTCTTCTTCACTGAGGTTTATTTCAAAGGGAGTTAAACTGTCTGGTTCAGACAGATTTGACGGTAACATAGAAATTACACCATCAACAGTTTGCAATAACAGGTGTTGGAACTGTTTACTCTTGAACCAGCTATGTAGGTATATTTCAGTATCTGAGTCATTAACCTTTAAAATGAGATTTGGCCATTCAAACATTATTCTGACTTTCTCAAATGGATACTCAAAAAAAAGCACATCGGTGGCTTGGTCTTCTGCAAAATTAGAAATGTTTGCTCCTTTACAACCAGATTTTATCACATATTTATCACTCCCATCAGCTCCCTGCAAGTGATCCCTGCCTCCGGTGCAGCTGAAAAAGTTCCCAAGAACATTGCCAATTATGTTATCATCATGGGCCGAGTCAAAGACAGTTATGACGTAAAGCAGGTGTCGGTAAGGATCGGAGAGATTGATAGTGCTGCCGTGGGTCTCTTTACCAAGGTCAATCATGAGCGCAGTCAATGACAGCTGACTTTGGTTCCTTGAAATCTCAAAAGTCACACTATCAGACGACAAAGAGGCCACATGCTGAAATGTTTTGCCAGTGTTCCAGCTTGTCAGCAGCACACAGGTTGAACTAGCATTCTCCTTATCAAACACAAAGAGATCTTCACCCTGCAGTTCTGCTTGGATCTGACTGAAAGGTACATGAAACACCACCAGGTCCATCTTTTGGTCCTTGGCATAGTTGTTAATTTTGTCGCAGCCCTCTCCTGCAAAAATCTCATATGTATCAGCTCCTTCTCCTCCCTCCAGCATATCTGCTCCAGGGGCTCCATTAAGAACATTGTTCCTTTCGTTACCCACAATGCTGTCAGCAAAATGACTCCCTAATACGGTAACCACACTTTCGTACTCTCCCTCTAAAGTAAGGGATATTGGACCCTTTGACTTTGTATTGTCTAGGGTTTCAGGAACACACATAGAATGGAATTTGCCATTTTTCTGTCCCCTGTCCTCTATCTTAAACCTGATTCCATCAGCTGATTGAAAGGTCATGTGCTGGTAATGATTACTGTGGGTGTGCACAAACCAGTCTCTGATAACGATTCTGTTCCGCTGTGGTCCATAAACAAGGAGAAGATCTGCGTGTCTCCGAACACAGTCAATGTGATTGAAAGGTGCCTTTATTATCATATGATCCTCAAGCATATCCTCAGAAAAATTATCAATCTCTGTCTGGGTTCCAGTTGTAGGAAAAACATAAAGGTCTCTTCCATCTCCACCCGATAGCACAGATTTCTGTGGCCCCAAAAAGAAGCTGTCATCTCCTCCGTGGCCATATATAGTGTAGTGATAGTTCTTGATTACAAACTCTAAGTCTTGCTTCCCATAAGCACAGGGATCTGTAGAAGTGACGGATGTCTGCCTTGCAGGTGGTTGCATGGCGAAAAACTGATTATCTTTGTCATTGCCATAGTATGTGCCAAACAAAGAGGAGTGGAGTTTAATTTCTCCACAGATTACTTTTTTATGATCCACTGGAATGACCCACAACAAATGGGCAGCCTTTTCTTTGTAAAGGAACTCAGATGATTCCCCTACTCCCAGTACAACACTCTGAATACTTGGGTTATAAAATGATTTCTCTATCGTCTTAAACTCACCCTGCCCATCATCTACGCCCCCTACCTGTATTTTCACATTACCGTCGTTTAATAGTTGGACTGTTACAAATCCCCCATACTGGGAGAGAATCCCATCCATTAGATCCAGAGTGCTATTGCCTCCATCGTTAGCTGTGATTCTGTAGTAGGACTCTGGAGTTGAGAGGTTGCGCAGTAGTTCTTTATTTTGCTTCTCCTCTTTGTCAAGTGCATCAATTTCTCTTAACAGCCCTCCAGTCACAAAATCCACAGCATCTTCTTCTAGTCCAACTATGACAGCGATCATCTTATCAAAATCACTGGCTCCTTGGGGCAGCTTATCTAACTCACTGACTATATCACAGTAAAAGTCACCAATGGACATCCTGACTATCGTCAGGCCAATAACTATTGGCTCCAGGATGATGGCTGCAGGAGGAAAAGCCACCTCAGCAATTGTGAGCACAGTTGTTGACACGTCCAAAACAAGATTTGTGACCTTCAGACCAAAGTACTTATTCTGATTTGGGTCAGATCTATTGCTTTCGTGGATGGCAATGGCACCCTCTGCGATAAAATAGCCTTGAAAGCCCAGGCCAACAATGGGAATGTCTTTCAGAAACTGTCCCGCAGTACTCTTACCAAATCTCTCCAATGAACTGCTGGCTTTTGCCAGTACCTTTTCCATGCCCATTTCCTCTGCTGCTTGATGAAGGACCTTCTGAAATATGTTACGAGACATTCTTGTGATTTGTTGATCCAGCCCTGTCATCTCCCCAAGTCCATGAAGAGACTGGCTTAAAGTAAAGCCCCCCCTGGTAGTGTCATTTTCCGCAAAAAACTTCCCTGCATCAATTAATCCAGCTATAATCCCATATATACCCATGGCTTTGTTTATGTCCTCCAGGGTTTGGGTCATACCTGTTTTTGCCAAGGAGACAGCCTCCTTTGCTGTCTCCTTAACCTGCTTCATATAACATGATTCATCAAGAGGGAAAGAGACCAAGTGAGTGTCTTCTGGATTATTTCTGTTGACTAACTCCACCTGAACTTCACCTTCATGAATGGTTGAAGTATTTTCCTTAATTACATACTCTTTTTCAACATCATCCACAATCCAACTGCAAACTGAAGGGTTTCTTTTACGTCTTCTTTTTCTGGAATAACAATCTTTAAAATCATTGTCCAAGTTCTGTTTGAAATCTTCATGATCGTTTTGTATATCTATGTTTGAATTCACTTTTCTCTTACGATTCTGTTGTTCAGCTGTTTTTTCTAAAGGTGTTCGTTTAACTTGACCATTGCTGTCGAAGGTGAACAACATCCTTATTTTGTTTTTATCTTCTTTTTTAGTTGAATATCGTATTTTGCCATTTTTATATAAGTCTTTTGTCACTGATTTATATTTGATTCCTTGCTCCTCAAAATGCCAACGTGTCTCCTCAGGGTAGTTGGTCACAGTTGAAAACCGCCCACCCAGTGTGTGTGTTGTATATACTTCAGTGCGATATGCAACAGCTTCAGGGATTTTCATTCCATAATTATTTAACTCTTTCAAAAAATCTGTCATATAATTACTTGCAGCAACTGATCCTGCATTACAAACAATGAATCGCATTCTTTCATGAGGTGTGAAACCTACTTACTCAACAAAGGTCTTTATGATAGCGGCAAGTTCTTCTGGTGACTTTCCAGCAATGCTGTACTTCACACCATATGAATAGTCTGTTGATGGTAGAATTTCTCTGATGCCATGAGCCACAATGGTTATCTTTACCTTCTTATTCTTTAAATCATTATCGGGAGGAAAGCTCTGATCATTGTCAACATACACTTTAGGTTTATTTTTTTTTCGGGGATAATACTTAGATTGAGTAGATTTAAAAGCTGGATCACAGCCTGGGACCAATACCAGATGGACACCCTTTTCCTCTGCTGGTTTATTGCTATCAGTCCTGATAACTCCCGGCTCCCAATTCTTCTTAGAGTCAGATTTCCAGAGATCATCACCCGAAGCTCCAAGTACAGAAGCAAGGTGGAGTAGAACCAAAAGGAGTAGTGCTTTCATCATGAATTTGGCAGAGATGATAGATATCTAAAAAAAATGAAAAAGCGCAAATGTAAAATAAATAAATGTCAGCATTCTACATTCAGAGTAATGAAAGTAAGGTAAAACTTTAGATTACGTATGTGATGTAATAGTGTACCTTAGCCTGTACTTGTTTTTTACATGAAAGTAGAGGGTACTAAGCGAAACTTGCAGTTCACAGTCCATATGGTAAACTTCTATTTACAGCCCACATAACCCATCACAGAGGAACAAAAGGGAAAGCTTTGACTATACTGCATAGGACCTTGTGCAAAGACAATGACCTGAAAGTAGGGTTGATGGGCTGAGCAGGAGAATGCGAAAGACACATTCTCTGAGTGCACTTGAACTTGAAATTGTATTATTAAGCTTTTCTTTCATCTATGTATAATGAATCATCATAGACTAAACACACATATAGGCTAATCGATCTGTAAAATAGCTTTGTGGAAAGGTGAATTCCCCTTTCCACCGTGAGCATTAACATGGACTAATTAATATCACGTTGCCCCGCAAAAGCAGGAGAAAGACACTTTACTCTCGTTGCCCCGCAGGAGTGGGAGAGAGAGAGATAGACCTGGAACACACACACACACACACACGAACACCTAGTCATGACTGTCGCTAGCTACCCAATCCAGGCAGCTGTGTGCATGGTTGGCTGTGAGAGTGGCGCTAGTTCTGATACGAATGCCATTGTTTGTTTGCAACGCGGTATAACCGCAATATGAAATGAAAGTACAATTCACCATTATCACTGTTCACCTGTTTATTATCATTACATCCATTATCATGTAATATCACCTTTACTCTCTGTTTCAGCATACAACCCCGGTTAATACATCATACAGACATAGCCTACTCACAATCACTCCCGTACTGCTGCTTGTTTGCGGAAGCGCGCACCGCTAAGGAGTGGTATTTCTCCACGTCCCACAGGGGAGGGAGATGGGAATTGCCATGAGGGGTGTTTGATGTGATGTTTGTTATGTATGTTTGTTAATATCATGGGTGGTATGTGTAAAAGGTGTAAATATGGTAAATGTATTGTTATGGGAACCTTGGTAAACTTGGTGGTGGATTAATGTATTTGTTAATGTAATATATGATGTAAATTATAGGACTAATGCAGGGAGGGTTACCCCACTGAGATGGTTAGATCCGATTGGAGCTTATTGGTCCAATCTAGCCTAATGGGCAGCATTATTAAAGCCTGCCTCATTCCTTTGGAAGGGGTCGGGGTGAGAAGTACTTATCTGATGTATAGAAGTACATGCTATTTGCAATACTGTGGAATCATTTTGGAATACTGTTGCTTTGTTGGTGAAACTAGTAAGTTAGTGTTTGAGAACTGTTTAAGTATTGTTGTAGCGAAAAACAACTGTTTCCAAATCTTAAAGTAATTTTTCAATCAGAGTCAGAAGTCCAGAGTGCGATAAACTGAAGTTTTATTCCATCCTTGCAGACATTTCATCCAAAACGAGAGTGGTGGTCCATGGAGCAACTCTGACTAAAACACCCAATGCATTGACTTTTTATACTCATAATTCGTCACTTTCTGCAAGTCACGATCTTCAACCTCCATCTATACTGACCCAATCAGAATATTCCCTTATATCTCCTCATATTTTATCTACGCTTTTGGCCACTCAGAATATTCTCGCTCACCTGTTGCGGGGGAACTTTTGCTTTGAGGGAGATAGACCCTCCTGCCAATTTTCTTGGTATCACTTTTTTGGAGGCCTGGTCTGACCTTGACTGCCATCATCTTGTGTGTGTGCTTATGTGCGAGTGTGTGTGTGTGTGTGTGTGTGTGTGTGTGTGTGTGTGGGTGTGAGTGAGTGACCCCCCTCCTGACTGCTTGTTACTTTCCACTGGCCTGCACCTGCACCCTGGCCTTCATGCTGCTTGACCTTACATGATACCCATCCCTGCACACAGGCCCAATGACAATTGTAGCTGCAATTCTGCTCTATGACCACCACGGCACTGTTTTACAATCATAATTTTCAACAGTATGGATTTATGTTTGTTTGTTTTTGTATATCCGTTTGGTGCTGGAGCCAAATAAACACAGATATCTATTTTTGTACAAAACCATCATCTCGTGGACCGTGGTTTGTTCCTCTCCACCACTAACTCTTCAGTTGCCACATCCCAATAAGGTGGGGTGACCGAGTGGTCCCTCACAAGCTTCAATGTCCTCCTTATTTTTTTACCGTCTCAAAAATCTAGCCAAATTTAGAGGATTTATGTAATGATTTAGAAACAAATCTGCAATGGTCTTATCACAGGCCTTCCTAAAAGCAATATTTTCAGCTTGTACAAAGTGCAGCTGGTAGAATTCTTGCCAAAACCAAAACAATTGACCATATTACACCAATACTTAAGTCCTTACACTGCCTTCCAGAGTGTCACATAATTTTCACTTGCTAGATCTCTTAGACCACGAGAAAAACAAATGCACTTTTCTATGCGGAAACAATGTCACAATTCTGGAATAGCAATGGATATTTCACACTAAATACCACAGCACTCAGCTGGATGGGGACCAAAGTGTTGTGCAACAACCATCTTTTCTCCCTCAATCACCCAACGACCTGTCTAACCTAGGTCTCTAAAGATGTAAAGGAAATATAAAAAAATGATGTGAAAGAAACACGATATTACTGGCTTCCACAACAAATGGCCAGTTTCAAAGCCGTTTTAGTGGATAGATTAGTGATTGCACCCCTTCAAACTCTACCTGAATCGTTTTTTGGTCTAGCCATGAAGTTACACAACCTGCAAACTTCCCTTGAGACTCCTCTCTGTTTCATTGGACTGGATATATCAAGATTAAAGTAAGTAAAATACTATACACAGTGGTCCTGCGAGACGTGTAACCAGAGACCCTTACATTCTAACCTAAGTCTGTTTAAAAGATGTATAGATACTGTTGCAAAGGACTGATGGTTTGCCCCTTAGACTGTGCACATGAACAGCCCTTTCGCTGCTGCTGGGTCATTCCGTTAGTGCATGCACCCCTTATGGCTCCACTTGTACAGCCAATCAGAGTGCAGTCTGGGGATGCTTGCACTCACGGTAACCAGTGGCGGGAATAGCAGATCAGAGGACTGACGATACAGTATGGCAGGGGTTTTCAACTGGGGGTCCGTGGCCCCCTGGTGGTCCGCGACGGCATTGCAGGGGGTCCGCGAAATGAGCCTATATTGATCAGTTCACCATTGAATTTTTTTATTTTTTATAAATTCGCTTTGATATTTTAACACATTTCCAGATTACGCTTGCATATCGTGAATATGTGCGTGGGGGAGGGGGCGTGGCGAAGGCAGTTAGTGATCTACCCTGATAACTGCACATATTTAAGTGTTAATGGCAGAATATCTGTGCAGGGGGAGGGGGCGTGGCAGCGGCGGTTAGAAACACGCACACGCGTGCAGGCACATCAGTGGGCCGCGAATTACTTTCTAGTCAGAATGGTGGTCCCTGGGACAAAACCAGTTGAAACCCCCTGCAGTATGGTGTTGAGATATAAACATTTCAGTTTAAAGATTAGAGTGAGAGAGTGTTGGAATTGTGTGCGTTCAGATACCTGTAAGTATTTATAATGCTCATTTGTTATGTTTAGTTATGCTGTTATCGAGGGTGACCAGATTTGAGTTTGTGAAAAAGAGGACACTTCGTCGCAGGATCCCGCCCCCTCCCCCTCGATGGAGTTTTTGGACATATTTTTTCACATGCAGATGACCCCGCCCCCTCCCGCGACGAAGTTTTGACATCTTTTTTACATGCAGATGTCATGTACTATTGTAAACGATTCAACTAGTGGAAGCGGCAAGGTGCTCAGTGTTGCCAGATTGGAAATGGCGTAGCCTATTGTACTGTAAAAGCGAGGTTACGCACAGGGGCGAATCTAGGTTCCCACTTTTGGGGGGGCTAAGCCCCTAGATAAAACCTATTATTTTTCCTGTGACCCAGTAAAACTAGGGGGGTCTAGGGGCGTGCTCCCCCATAAGACATTTTTGAAAATATCCTTTTAAATAGTGTCCTCTGCTGGGCTTTAGGAAGATAAATTAACAAATTAGATTTAAAATATGGCACAACAATAAACATATTAAAGACATCTGCTGAGATAGGTGCTAATTATACTGTAGCATGGTAGGGATTTGCAGCTCAAGTGAGTAGGTTAACGTTGTAGTCTAGAGTTCACCAGCTAGTTATAGCTGGCGGAGCTACTGAGTAGGGTAGCATACCCACAGGATCAATGAACCGGCATGATAAAAGAGAGCCACGACATCTATAATTAACTCATGATTTAACCATTTAGTTTATTTTACTATTTAAAACTTCATGTGCTATACCTTTATATCCAGCAGCTGATTATGGCAGCTTTAACCAGTTTGGGTCAGACAGTCGCTCCAAGTCTGTTTACTAGACGTTGTGACAGTCTGTCTGCACGCTCGCTCGCTCACTCACTCACTCACTCACCTCACTCACTCACTCACGGCCAAACAGAGCCATGCACTTGCCACTACAGTCTCAAACAGGTGGGATTCCTGTGGTACTCGAGTCTATTGTATTTCTAACTCTAAAAAATAAACAAAATAAGTTCACTTAGGTTGTTAGGTGTTAATTTGACGATCTCAAAATAATAAAAATATATATTTATATATATATATATATATATATTTTTGGGGGGGGCTAATAGGCCGTAAGGTGAACACTGTTTTCGTTTCAACCCGCTCCACAGTCGCGCATCTACACAATCTTTAGCTCATAAAAAAGATTGAGTCGTGCTTAGCTACCAAAAAAAAGTTCGTCGCTGACTTTCCAGTCAATTTTTGGTGCGTCTATGTTTTATGCCGAACTAGTTTCATCAGAGCGCACAAGGATCTTGGTCGCGAGTGCTGGCACTTTTCGACACGTGATCATGCTACACCAATAAGGTAGCTGCTTTTTGTCAACAGAGTTGCAAGATGGCGTCCACCATGCCTTCATCGAGCAGTACGGAAGACGAAGAAAATACACCGGAATGTCTTAATAAATAAAAAAACAAACATTGTTTTATGCATATTACTTCAGTCAAGCACGAAGAGGTATATTATTTCACCACTACACGATGGAATACATACAGGACAAGCCTACAAACGTGGCTCGGCTCTGGAGGTGCAGTACCACAAAGGCTGTTATAATCAGTACACCAGGTTTTTGACGAGGCCTGAAAAACCAGAGAAAGAACAGTAAGTTATTTATTAAATTGCATTTCAAGGAGCTACTAACTTAACATTATATAAGTAAACATTCAATCTGCATTCTGTTGTATGTGCACACAATCACAACCCTAATTTATTTATTTCCTTCTCATTTATATGTGTTCTAGGAATGAGCCCACGTTTGATGTCAGCTATAAGTTATTCTGTGAGAGGATCATTCGCCAAAGGCTGCTTGTCAACCAAGAGGTGCAGAGAATGGGCTAGCTGAGGAAGGCCTTCATTGAACTGGTGAAAGCAAATGAAGGTCTTGAAGCTTCAAACTACAGGTAACTGCAATGCATTTTTCTCTCAAGTCTTATTATTTGTCATGTGCAAGTCTAGCTTTACACAACATGTGTGTGACAGGCCTGAGAAACTGTTTTTAAGTCTTGCTGTTTGCACAGACATGTACCACTTGGCAACAAAGAGAAGGTGTGTGTGTGTGTGTGTGTGTGTGTGTGTGTGTGTGTGTGTGTGTGTGTGTGGTGTGTGTGTGGTGTGTATGTGGTGTGTGTGTGTGTGTGTGTGTGTGTGTGTGTGTGTGTGTGTGTGTGTGGTGAGGTTTGTGACGTTGTGTGCCTTTCTTGGGCATCTTTGGTGTTAAATGTGCTGTATGGCAGATAGGTTCTAGCCTGTAATGTCTTGTACCACCTCCACCACTCTCTGCTTTTCATGATACTCCTGTGACTCTTAATTGTCACTGTTTTGTTGTGTTGCAGACAGGATATGTTGAAGAAGAGGCTGACTCGTGATTTCCCCCATCAGTATCAAAAACCTAGAACGGTCATGTATAGAGCTGATGCAGGGTCACAACGCATGCAAATCTTTGGCCCGGATCAGAGGACCCCAACCCAATGGAAAAAGTTTCTCTCAGAAGGAACAAATACCGAATTCCTGTATGTTGTATGGAAAAATGCAGACCTTACAATAGTGGGCAAAAACCTCTGCTTGCACATACAAATCAATGTCACTGTGTGACTGTTAAGGAGGGTGTACAGTCTGTTTGTGTTGTTGAAGACCTGCAGTGTGATCATGAAGAATGTGACACAAGGGTGTTTTTACATGCACAACATGCTGCACGGGAGCATAAAGCTGTCATTATCAAGAGCTCTGACACTGATGTGGCAGTCATTGCTGTAAGTGTGCAGACAGATTTGCCATGCAGTTTATATGTTTTCACAGGGACTGGCAACAGGACACGTATCATTGACATTACCAAGGTGTCATCAGCTCTCGGAACCAGTGTGTGTTCAGCCTTGATCGGAATTCACACATTCTCTGGGTGTGACTCCACAAGTGGAGGCAAAGGAAAAAGAAAGACATTTTCTGTTGCATGTGAGAAAGATGAGTACCTAAAGGCTTTTACAAGTTTAGGTGCTAACTTTAACTTGGAGCAGTCAACATTTGCACTTCTTTGCCAGTATGTATGCCACTTATATGATCAGCCAGCTGCCGATAATGTAAATGAAGCTAGGTACAAGGCTTTCTGTATAGCATCATCAGCCTTGCCAGAATTATGCATTCCCCCTACTGCTGATGCCCTCCATCAGCATTGCAAAAGGGCAAACTACTAGGCTGCAATAATGAGGTCCTGTCTCAAACAAAATATAAGTGCTCCATCACCTGCTGGATATGGTTGGCAAATAGAGGATGGGACCTTGCACATCACCTGGATAACCAGAAACCCTGCCCCTGACTGCGGCTGCAAAGGTGCCTGTGAGACAGGCAGATGTTCCTGTTTTTCTGCAGGATTGTGTTGCACAGACTTATGTCGTTGCTGTAATTGTGCCAACACAAAAGAAACTGAGGAACTGGAAGATAACCGTCCTGACACTGACAGTGAGGACTGAGTGTCCTTAATCTGTTATTTCTTATTTAGTTTTGTACAGTTTTATATATCATATTTCATATTTTTCATAAAGATTGTTTTTATGGTTCATCAGTGTTGTTTTCATTTGTGAATGAATGAATGAAAGAACGAACAAATGGTCATTGGTATAAGTACAATTACTGCCTTTTATTGATACAAGGAAGGAGGTTTTTTTGTCAGATACATAGAAATACTTACGTAAAGCATGTAGTGAAATTTCGTTTGGTGTTAAGCTTTTTCTGTGCGAGTGTGAAGAAAGAAAGATCAAGAAATATTTTTCATAAATAGCAAGAGGGAGTATAAAGTGCAGTGTGTGTACAGTCCATGTGCAAGTGTGAAAAAAAGTGTAATTGCTGTTATAGTCATTGTGTGTGTTCAGGATACGGAATGCTTGAGGAAAGAAGCTCCTTCTCAGTCTCTCTGTTCTGGTCTTGTAGCAGCAGAGATGTTTGCCTGACCTCAGTGTTTAGAAAAGTCCATGGTCAGGATGTTAGGAGTCTTTTACAATACTTTGGGCCCTGGTACGTAGTCTTCTCTTGTAGGTCTGTAGGGAGAGGTGCTCTGATGATGCGGTACTGCTGTCACAGGCTGTACAGTTCCCATACCAAGTGATGATGCTGTCAGGACACACAGCTGATGGGTGCTGATGCTCTGAACTTCCTCAGCTGACGTAGGAAGTACAGTCTTTGCCTTGATTTCTTCAGTGTGTGCTGGGTGTTCACAGTCCATGTTAGATCGTCAGTAAGGTGTATTCCCAGGTATGTCAAACTTGATCTAAATGACTTAACATAAGCATAACATTATCGTATATTTGCCTCATTGTTCTTCTTGGACGCGGCTATGTATACAGCACTATTTAGAATCCATTTAGCCCACTTTTGAGGATGTTCGGGTGTTTTCCTCTTGATCGGTAACGTTGAATCTAACCACGGGAGCCGCCATCTTGCCATTCTGTTGACAAAAAGCAGCTACCTCATTGGTGTAGCATGATCACGTGTCGAAAAGTGCCAGCACTCGCGACCAAGATCCTTGTGCGCTCTGAAGAAACTAGTTCGGCATAAAACATAAACGCACCAAAAATTGACTGGAAAGTCAGCGACGAACTTTTTTTTTGGTAGCTAAGCACGACTCTTTCTTTTTTATGAACTAAATATTGTGTAGATGCACGCCTGTGGAGCGGGATTCGATTTCTAAAGGACTTTTCGTGGTTCACCTTGCGGCCTATAAGGAAACTTTGGGGGGGGGGCTCCAGCTCCAGCTCCAGCTCTATGTAGAGATAGATAAGCCACTGGTTACGCACCATGCCATTCTTAACATTTCTGTCCAGGTGTCTCACATCCTCAATCAAATGCAAACCAACCAAATGCAAGCCATCACATAATTGACGCTACATTCATCACAGTATCAAAGGCACAAAATGATCGCATTTGGAGCATAATTTTCCTATCTGGCAACACTGGGAAGGCGGTCGACCAATGACAGTTCTCTTTACAGTCAGAGCTCGTGCATGAAGGTGGAACGTAAGGGAGTTACACTTTCCAAAACTTGTAAGGACGTAATAACTAGTTTGTGAAAGACCCAGAGAAACACAAATATCCAACGGGGCAAAATCCTGGACGTTTTTGGAATCCCTGCCGGACGCATTTTTTAGGTGTCGAAAAGAGGACATGTCCGGGAAAAAGAGGACGTCTGGTCACCCTATGTTATCAGTCTGTGTTAGACACGGCATTGAAGTTGGTAATGTGTTTTATGATCGCGGGTGTATATTTAATTGATGCCGGTTTCGCGGTTACATTATAAACATGGACATAATCTTTGTTAGCTAACTAGTGACATGTTTAACAATTACCTGTGCTGTTTAGCAGCTAGAATGTGATAGACTACGTGAGTCATGTAGAAAGTATTGTCACTTCAGTAATATGAGAAATATTGGTATTATTAATGTGAGGTTGTGACTAGCCTTATATTGTGAGATGCCTTCTAGCATGGTTATTAAGTATCTCTGTTGTATTCTGTTTCCTTTGCAGAACCACACACACGCAAATATAACCACACAACCAAACATAACACACATACACATACAAAACCTAACCACACACACGTTAATATAACACATACAAAAATACATCTATGTTGAATTCCATTCCATTCATCTCAACTTTGTAATAAACCTCAAGTTTGGATTGTACATCATCTCAGGCATTTTAATCAGATGCACCACAGTGGCTTCTAAGCATTTCTTACCAGACAACATAGTCTCCACAACAGATACAAAATACAAATGGACATGTTATTAATTGGATTAACTGATTATTGTAAATCATTACTAATTCTTATTTTTAATCCTGACTTGCAAATCCTTGACCTCCAAGAAGATTTCAAGGAAATGTTTTGTGACCTAAATGAGCAAGGGAAAAGGTGGTTCATTCCCAACATGGGGATTTATGTTTTCTTGACTGCTCAGTTGAAACACCTGGCTTGCAAAAACGTGTGTTTAATTTGGGATTGATTGTATAGACAATGTCAACCTATTCTGGAATCACAGTGAATATTTCAAACTAAAGAGCACCGGACTTAGCTGGATAAGGACCAAAGTTTTGACCAATCTTTTTCCCTCCATCACCCAACGGCCTTGTGGCCCTCTGATAAGCATTTCATACTTGAATTGCACTTTGATAAGTCATAAAGAGTGAACAAGAAAAAAAACACAGGAAGTCTATTGAACCAAAACAAATACCCCGACAAGCTGAAACAGAGGAGGAAGGCCCAAACATGTCCACTGGAATGACGCAAGAGCGTGACAACAAGAACACTGCTGGAATAGCACATAGCCAGTCATCTGCGCCAAACTCCCTAGGATCTCAGCTAAGAACTAGGAAACTCCCAGATGAGACTCACAGACAACTCAGAGAATAGCCATGTAGAAGTGCAGAAGTCTTGCAGAGGCGTCTTCATAGAAAAAATTACTTTTGGTTCAAGTCAGGGCATTGTGTGCCTACTAACTAAGCTTAACCTGTCCTATAAGGGAACCAATAAGGAGTTTTCAGAAAAAGTTGTTTACTTTTCAACTTTTTTAAGTACGTTACATATCAACATGAATATGTTAACACCCTCTACACTTACTATACAGCTAGCTCTTCTGAACATTAGATCTATTCTAAACGTTTCATTTTTAATTAATGATTCATTATTTGGACACATACACTTGATTTTTTACTTTAAACTGAAACATGGTTTGATCAAGCAGGCGGTGTTACTTCCCTCATTGAATCAGCTCCCCTAAACTTCCCTTTTATGATTGCTACCAGAACAGACAAAAGGAGAGGGGGGATAGCCACACTGTTTAAATCATCATTTGGTGACTTTATATCATTTGAATACCTACAGTATGTGCTCTCATTAAATGTTCTCAGATTTCGTTAGTAACTATTTACAGGCCTCCAAAGCACAAGCCTAAAGCTTTTCTTGATAAACTAGGCAAATTGTTGTCTGCAATTTGTATGGATTTTGATTGTTTTATTATATCAGGGGATTATATCATGGTTTTTGCGTGTAGATAATCCAGACATACTAAGGACCTAAATGCACCACTTGGGACCTTCAGCCTAACACAGCACATACAGGGGCAAACTCACTCTCTTGGTCATACCCTGGACCTTGTCATCACAAAGGGTCTCAATATCTCTACAACCCTCAAGGACTTGGCCTTATGTGATAATTTCTGTATGTTTTTTGGGGTGTTCAAGTCCCCAAACATTCAGAATAGATCTGGCACTTTGAGCTGGCACTTTTAATGACCTCGAGTCAACTGTCAGACTGTGTAGATAAAGTGCTCAATATTTTTATTTCAAAATGGGTAAATATGATATATGACATTGCTCCAGTAAAACGTAAAACACTGACAAACAGAAAGCACCGTGGAAACTAAATCCACTTCCAAATTCATAAAGAGATATAATGCAGAAATACCCTAATTTTCCCACACCTTATATAAACGGCATCACAGTATTTTATGTTATTTTATGAAGCAATCCTGTGTATTCACTGTACCTGTGTATTAACTGCAGTTTATTCCACGTTCCACCATGCTATGAAGTTGTGGTGCGAGCGCTATTATCCATTTACAAGTAGTATGAAGTTAGAGATTGCTGGTTCTGCTCCCACCTACTTAAATGCTCTTGTAAGGGCAAATGTTACCCCCAGGATGCTGTGCTCGTCTAGTGCGCGTCGTTTAGCACTGCCGACGGTGCAAGTACGGCAATCTAGACTATTCTCATTCGTAGTTACACGTAGGTGGAACGAGCTGCCTAGCACTACCAGAGCAGGGGCGTCCCTCTCTACCTTTAAGAAGCTCTTAAAGACAAAACTCTTCAGAGAGCACCTCCTTTCCTAACTTACACGTCCTCTTCCATTTTCTACCTCTCCTTATCCTTCCTCTAATGCTACCTCCTCTAACTAGTACTTAACTCGCACTTACAGTAGTTACATTTCTGCACTTTTTTTTTAATTTCTCATGTAAAATGTAAGTATTTATTGATACAGTAGGTCTCTATTGCTCGTAGCTTGATTGTTCTCTCCGTTGTACGTCGCTTTGGATAAACGCGTCTGCTAAATGACTAAATGTAAATGTAAGGATGGTGTTATATTGCAACTATAAATGAACAGGAGGCAGGTGGTTAACTTCCAAACACTTTATCCAAAGTAGGAGCATGTATACGGCATGGTACATGGGTAAGGCTTCATCCTAGAACACTAACTACTTCTCTCCCAGTACATGGTAATCCCACACATAACAGTGCAATACAGCGACACCTAGTGGTGTGGTTGCAGCATGAAGACACAACATCTCCCCTCAACGTAAAATAATTCATTCCCTCTATAAGTAAGGTAAGAGATCATTATAAGCCTGACAGGATAAGACATTAACAGAGCAACCGAAAAATTAAATCACATGACTTGTGTCAGACTGTCGTACGTATTTACAAAACTGAACCAAGTTATTTTAATCAAGTGAGACTGAAACATTTAACTCTAGAACATGACAAAGGATATGACTCAGTCCTTTTTCTTTCTTGCATCTCATGTATCAAAGTCTTTGAACCAACCAGGAGGTTTTCGCTCTCTAGCGAGGTGTGCTCGATCATTCCTGTCTCTCTCAGGTGCACGATCTTCAGCTGTCTCAGCCGCGGGTTGATCTGTGGTTATCATTGCTGAGTCAGCCGCATGAGTGTTCTCGTCGGCAGGTATCACTGCCGCATCAGGTACCTGTGTGAGGTGAGAGGAATGCCAGAGTTTCCCATCCGACAATCCGTATGTGCATGGACCAACTTGCTTTTGGATTTGAACTGGATCTGTGAATCTGGGATGTCCTTTGGGAACATGAGTCTGTTTTCTCACTCTTACTTTGTCCCCTACTTTGAAAGCAGGCGCACGTGTCAGCCTATTGGAACTGGAGGTGGATAGTTAGTTGTGTTTCCAGCTTGCTGTGAAATTGTGTGCTGTGCCTTTTTGATTTGCTGTGTTTGTGAAATGTATCACCCTTTTATATTCACTGTTCACACTGTGATCTTCGATTTACGTGCACCATGTGAAGCGCATAGAAACACTATTCTCCACACAGACTTCTCCTTGGGGCTCACTGATCACTCTATTGCTTTCACCTGGACTAATTAATGGGACCCTTACCTACCAACCTATCTGCGGGAGCGAGGGGCAAAGAGGGGGAGTACAAAAAGAGGAAACAACGGACGTACCGGAGACACGGCAGGGACAACGAGACGGTGGCAGACGAACCGAGCGGCTGCAACGGATGGAAACGGACGAGAGCACGCCATCTTCACAAGGAGCTGCCGTTGTTGGGTGATCGATACGCACACTTCCTAAACTAAGGGACGTAAGCCTTTCCTGACGTTTTAAACGTTCTATTGCTGCTGACTACGTGGCCTATATAGTGTGTTTATATTGTGCCTGTTTATCCGAGGGTTGCTGATTCCCACTTCCGGATTGGAACTACACCTTCCATCGGTACGACGAGAAGCCAGCGTGAATTACGACTCAACGCCCCCAATATGCAGCCTAAAGGAAAGTAAAACATCTACTCCCATCCTATTGTGTTGCATATTGAACCGACTGAGTTGTAATTGTTCCTTTTGTGTTGGCGTTGGTGGCTGGGCTGGGAGGCCGTGACTGACGTCACTGGGGAATTCCAGGGAAGCCCTTCGTCGGAAGGGGGCGTCGGCCACAACGTCACTCCAAGCCCTCTGCAGGCTACACTGGAAAGATCACGGCTGGATTTACCACAAACGGACCCCAGCTGCCGGACAGCTTGTGACTGGACTTTCCTTGTGGACATTTACCTTGTTTTAAAAGACTGCTTTTAAAACATAAATTATCTTTAACTTGTTTTAACAAATAAAACTATTTTTGTAATTAAATACTGTTGGTACTTCTGTGTCCTGGGCATTCGTACAATTAAGGAGGGGTCATACGGCTGACATCTCCTTTTCTGGCGTAGTCGGCAGGATGCCCAGTGACACAGAAGACCACTCGGGCTCGCCCGATAGATTAAATATTCCACAGAGTAATGCACCTCTAACTCCGGCGTCACCCTTAACTATGCCATGGTTTTTCAGTGCTCCCTGGCTCCCAAAATTCAATGGTGAGCGGCGGCAATTCGGGGAATGGCGTGCCCAGGTGCAGGCTATGCTGCGTGCACAACCACTCTCTGATGAACAGCAAGCCGACTTCATCTTCAGCGCCTTAGAAGGAGAAGCCCGGCGCGAAGTGGCATTATTGGATGCAGCACAACGCAACACTGGCAAGCACATTCTTTCTGCCCTAAAGGAACTTTATGGGGAGACCCTCAATGCAGCGCAAGCAAGAGCAGCCTTTTTCAAGTGCCGACAAAGCCCTGATGAGAAGGTAGGGGATTTCATTCTCCGGCTGAGGGAATGCCATGCGAAGTGGCGACAGCTTGACCGACAGGCTGCAGGGGCGGAAGACGAGGCACCGCTGGACCAGTTTGTGCTGGGCATGAAGGCGGGTCCTGTGAGAACAGAACTACAGCGTTACCTGCGTCGACAGCCTCTTCAAGGTTTTAAGGCAGTGACTGCAGAAGCCCGGGCCCTAGAAGAGGAGCTGGGAAGTGGCACTGAGGAGGCCCAGGCGAGTGCAGTAAGAGCCACTCCTGCCCGTGCAGCAACCATGATGGAAAGGAGGGAAGAACCAACTGGACCGACCCACAAGCAGATGGATGACTGGAAGGAAGAACTGCGCCGTGAGCTGCAACAAGAACTGTCAGAGCAAGTGAAGGCCCTTGGCACGCAGTTAGTAGAGCAGCTGCGGGGACATGCTGCCTCCAACAGCCGACCAGGGGACAGCTCCCGGGAGCAACCACGAGATCATACAACACCCCCTCCAACCCAGGCAGGCCTTAGCCATGCGACGAGTTACCAGTGGGACCCACAAGGCCGACCCATCTGCTTGGATTGCAGGGAGGCTGGCCATGTGCGGAGGAATTGCCCCAAGCGGCAGCGGCCCTCAAGGGGTTTTCAGAACCCCCCACCGCAGCGGGCCGGCCGGTGGGGGTGGTGGAGGACATCTCAACTCCTTCCCTACGGCCTGCTCTAATAGGTGAGTGTCCAGGGGTGGAGGTGGAGGTTAATGGCCAAATAATACCTTGTCTGCTTGATACCGGTTCACAGGTGACCTTGATGAGCCAGACCCTTTTAGACAGCGCTTGGGAAATGTGGGGTTGGAAGTGGGAGAAGAGTCACGCTGGTTGTCGTTGAAAGCTGCAAATGGCCTGCAGATCCCCTATATTGGCTATGCCTTACTGGACTTCAAGGTGGGTGGTGTTCAGCTTCATAATAAAGGAGTGTTTATTGTAAATGATGACTGTTTAGGTGCAGAACGGGCTATCCTAGGAATGAACATTATAGCAGACTGCTGGCGGGAACTTATGCATGGCCTTCACCCTGGAGAGGCAGCTTTTCGGTCCCAGCTTCCACCTCGGGCAGAGCGAGAGTGGGGGAAAGCATTTGCTGTCTGCCAGCAAGCCAGCATGGGGCCCACTCCGCCTTTCCAAGGGCATGTAAGACTCCCAAAGTCAGAGACTATTGTGGTTCCTGCAGAATCCGAACTCTTAGTGTGGGGACGGACGAGCGAAGATTCGTCTTCCTCAGGACGTACCCTATTGGTTGAACCATTACCCCAGCATGATGCAGAATGGCGAGTGGGGAGGGCCTTAGTCACCACAAGGGGGGGTTATGTGCCAATCCGCCTGTGTAATCCCCATCCTTATGTTGTCGAGATTTCCCCCAGGACAGTCCTTGCAGAACTCCACGGAGTGTCAGCAGAAGACGTCCAAGCACAACGGGTGCTCCGCCTGCATGGTGAAGAGACCGGGACTGTCGAGGTTACCATCCATAGCGTTGATGCCCTCCAGGCCGGTGACTCTGCAGCGCCCCCCGTCCTGGGTGAAGGGTTGACTACAGAACAGCAACAGAGGGTGAAAGGCCGGATGGACCAGTGGAGGGCTGTGTTCGCGCAGCACGAGGAAGACTTTGGGCGGACAGGGGCCGTTCAACATCAGATTCCGACCGGCTCTGCACCACCCAGCCGGGAACGATACCGGCCTGTGCCGCCCAGCCTCTATCCCGAGCTCCGCAGTCTACTGAAAGGCATGCTGGAGACTGGGGTAGTACGGGAGAGTTCCAGCCCTTGGGCAGCCCCAATTGTCCTCGTTAAAAAGAAAGATGGCTCCTGGCGCTTCTGCGTGGATTATCGAAAACTCAATGCGGTAACACACAAAGATGCTTACCCATTACCACGCATTGAAGAGTCACTGACCTGCTTAAAGAAGGCTGCCTGGTATTCCACTCTAGACTTAGCCGCTGGCTACTGGCAAGTCGAAGTTGATCCTAAAGACAGGGAAAAGACCGCCTTCACGACCCCTATGGGGCTATATGAATTCGACCGGATGCCTTTCGGATTGTGTAACGCGCCAGCGACGTTCCAGCGGCTAATGCAGCGGTGCCTGGGGGGAATGATTTACGAATCCTTGTTAATCTACTTGGATGATGTGATCGTCTACTCCCCAGATTTTGACAGCCATTTGCGAGACCTGGAGACGGTGTTTCGACGCCTTCAGGAGATGGGGCTCAAGCTACAACCCAAGAAATGCCGGTTCTTCCAACAAAAGGTAACTTATCTTGGCCATGTAGTTAGCCAGGAGGGGGTAGCTACAGATCCGACGAAGACTGCAGTAGTGGAGCAGTGGGAGGCACCAAGCACTGTCCAACAGCTGCGGTCCTTCCTCGGCTTCGTTGGCTACTATCGTCGGTTTGTCCAAGACTTTGCCAAAATCGCAGCCCCATTGAACCGCCTCCTGCAAGGGGGTAGGACAACAAGCAAGAATACCCCAGTGGTGTGGAGCACAACATGTGAGCAAGCCTTTCGACAATTGAAGAGCGCCCTGGTGAGTTCCCCGATTCTGGCATATGCCGATTTCACCCTTCCGTTCCGCCTGTACACTGATGCGAGCCTGGATGGGCTAGGGGCAGTTCTGTCTCAGGTACAGGACGGTAAGGAGAGGGTAATAGCATATGCTAGTCGTAGCTTACACCCTACTGAAAGGAACGACCAGAATTATAGCTCTTTTAAGTTAGAATTTTTAGCATTAAAGTGGGCTATGACTGAAAAATTTAAGGATTACCTCTGGGGTGCTACAGTTGAAGTATTCACTGACAATAACCCTCTTGTCCATCTACAGTCAGCTCGGCTTGGCGCGGTAGAACAACGATGGGCATCGCAGTTGGCCAACTATAATTACACCCTGAAGTATAGACCAGGGAAGCTTAACCAGAATGCGGATATCCTGTCTAGGCTGCCCGGAGAGCAGGTGGCTACAGTGTGTCTGCTGCAAGGAGAGAGCGAAGCCCAACAGGAAGTGGAAGAGGACTGGGCCCACCAGCAACAACGAGACCCTGACCTGCGCCGGCTCTCGAGTTGGCTGGAGAGGGGGTCTCAACCGACTGCCCTGGAGAGGAGAACATCAGCATGGCCCTACAAAGGTGGTTGCGGGAATGGTCCCGGCTGGAGAACAAGGAAGGAGTGTTGTGGAGGAAGAGGGTGCAGCAGGGGACCGGGGAGCCTTGTCAACAAGTCTTGGTGCCACAACAGAGAGGACGGACCTTATGGGAAGAATACCATCGACAAGCTGGGCATGCCAACCCAGACAAGACCGCCGCCCTCCTACGTCAACGGTACTTCTGGCCTGGAATGGCTAATGACGGTGCCACCTGGGGCCAAGAATGTCGTCAGTGCATCACCAACAAGCCTGGACCTGCGGTAAGAGCACCCTTGGTGTCCATCCAGTCCAGTTACCCGTTCCAGATTGTGGGTATAGATTATTTGTCTCTTGGGCGATCTGACGATAGCCATCCCTACATTCTGGTAATGACTGATTTATTTTCGAAGTATGCAGTAGCTGTCCCGACCAAGGACCAGTCAGCCACGACTACCGCCCGTGCTGTCTGGACTCACTTGTTCCAAGTCTTCGGCTGCCCAGAACAGATTCATTCGGACCGTGGGGGTGCCTTTGAGTCAGCCCTCTTCACAGAGTTGTGCCAACTATACGGATGCCGAAAGAGTCGAACGACACCGTACCACCCGCAAGGGAACGGAGCCTGTGAACGCTTTAATCAGACCCTTTTGGGCCTGTTAGGGACTCTACTAGAAGAGGAAAAGTCACAGTGGCAGGCTAAGCTGCCAGCCTTGCTTCAGGTATATAATAACACCACACATAGAACTACCAACCTGACACCCCATTTCATGGTCTTTGGACGCCACGCACGCTTGCCAGTAGACTGGATCCATGGAGTAACAGTGCAGGGGGATACCCATGTTACAAATGGCTGGGTCCAACACCAACACCAGCTCCTAGGGAAGGTCTACCGCTTGGCCCAGAAGCACTCCCGGCAACAACAAGGACGGGACAAGGCACGTTACGATCGGCGGGCCCGCGCACCAGACCTTCTTCCAGGGGAGCGGGTTCTGTTAAGACATTTCCGACGACGAGCACAGGGTAAGCTGACACCCCGTTGGCTCCCCACACCCTTTGTGATTGTGGAAAGGGTGTACCCAGACGGACCCGTGTACCTCATTAAGCCGGAGGGAAGAGAGGGGCCCACCAAAACTGCTCACCGCAACAATCTTCGGCCTTGCCCTGTAACTTTCCCCCAGGAACCTACAGTGGCAGTGGAACCAGAACCACCACTAGGGCGAACCACAAGCCAGAGTGGCACTGGTGTAAACCAGAGGAGGACCTACTGGCCCCTGACCTTTTATGGTCGAAGACCGGTACCTCCAAGAGAGCCCGAACCCCCAGCAATCCCTGAAGACCCTCTCTATGGGCCAGACAGCCCCGTCCAAGATGCGCCAGCCAGCGCCGATCCTGGGCTGTCCGGACCCCGGGTTGCTGCCGCTCTCCAAGGTACCAAGGACCTACCCCTGCGCCGCTCCACCCGTTCCACTCAAGGTAACAAACCGGACCGGTATAGTCCATGTTAGTCGGGACGACTAGGGTCAAAGTGGGGGGGAAATTGTCAGCCTATTGGAACTGGAGGTGGATAGTTAGTTGTGTTTCCAGCTTGCTGTGAAATTGTGTGCTGTGCCTTTTTGATTTGCTGTGTTTGTGAAATGTATCACCCTTTTATATTCACTGTTCACACTGTGATCTTCGATTTACGTGCACCATGTGAAGCGCATAGAAACACTATTCTCCACACAGACTTCTCCTTGGGGCTCACTGATCACTCTATTGCTTTCACCTGGACTAATTAATGGGACCCTTACCTACCAACCTATCTGCGGGAGCGAGGGGCAAAGAGGGGGAGTACAAAAAGAGGAAACAACGGACGTACCGGAGACACGGCAGGGACAACGAGACGGTGGCAGACGAACCGAGCGGCTGCAACGGATGGAAACGGACGAGAGCACGCCATCTTCACAAGGAGCTGCCGTTGTTGGGTGATCGATACGCACACTTCCTAAACTAAGGGACGTAAGCCTTTCCTGACGTTTTAAACGTTCTATTGCTGCTGACTACGTGGCCTATATAGTGTGTTTATATTGTGCCTGTTTATCCGAGGGTTGCTGATTCCCACTTCCGGATTGGAACTACACCTTCCATCGGTACGACGAGAAGCCAGCGTGAATTACGACTCAACGCCCCCAATATGCAGCCTAAAGGAAAGTAAAACATCTACTCCCATCCTATTGTGTTGCATATTGAACCGACTGAGTTGTAATTGTTCCTTTTGTGTTGGCGTTGGTGGCTGGGCTGGGAGGCCGTGACTGACGTCACTGGGGAATTCCAGGGAAGCCCTTCGTCGGAAGGGGGCGTCGGCCACAACGTCACTCCAAGCCCTCTGCAGGCTACACTGGAAAGATCACGGCTGGATTTACCACAAACGGACCCCAGCTGCCGGACAGCTTGTGACTGGACTTTCCTTGTGGACATTTACCTTGTTTTAAAAGACTGCTTTTAAAACATAAATTATCTTTAACTTGTTTTAACAAATAAAACTATTTTTGTAATTAAATACTGTTGGTACTTCTGTGTCCTGGGCATTCGTACAATTAAGGAGGGGTCATACGGCTGACACACGCGCCCCCCTCTTTTTGTCACAATATGCCTTGATCTGGGTCTGACGGTTGGAGACACGCAGGCGCACTTCGGCATCACGATGGTCACAGGGTGGCAATGGCAGAATGGCCAGTTTGGTTCTCATTTTACGACCAAACATCAGTTCGAAAGGCGACATGCCTGTCATGGCATGTGGAGTTGCACGGTAAGTCTGTAGGAAAGCGGTCATTGTCTCTTTCCATGGAGCAGCTTGTACAATGGCAGCTTGTACGCAGCTTTTCAGGACCCGATTAAATCTTTCCACAGCCCCATTAGACGCTGGATGGTACACAGACACTTTGATCTGCGTGATGTTACGCTCTTTCAGGAATGTGGAAAGCGCAGTCGAAATCAGTTGTGGGCCATTCATAGTTTTCAGTCACGTGACTACAATAGGTAGCTGACGGGCAAAAAGAACAGCGAAACAGCGTTAAACAGTGGACAACTTCGAGCAGTGCCGCCTACTCAACTACGATCGCCATCAACCACAGACCATACCACTATAGCCAGACAGAGATATTTAGAAAGAAATAAAATGTTTGATCCATGTACTGCACCCACTGACATTTTTATTTCTTTAACCTCGACGAAGTCCCTGCCAGAGCTCCAGTGTGGAGATATTTACATCTATCTAATAGAAAATCCGTCCCCCTACACATCTCAAAAACTGAAAGCCTACAAAAGCACAGATAGTTATTTAATTTTCAGAAGTGGATGGGTTCACAACGCTGTCGTCTGGAAGGTGAAAACAAAAAACATCTTCATAATCAGAGCAAAGATGAGTGCCATTTAATAGCTAGCTACCAGCTAGCGAGATACCTGCTGTTAGCTACGAGCTACCTGTTGTTAGCTGCGAGCTACCTGCTGTTAGCTACGAACTACCTGCTGTTAGCTACGAGCTACCTGCTGTTAGCTAGCAGCCTTTAGCCTACCCAACGCTGTTCTTTATCATTTGACACAATTTTCTGGTTTAAACAAGTACGAACACCTCGTCTGGCGAATGACAACTTAAATTATCTTCCCATATATTTTCTACTGGATTGTAGTTGTAGTATTACCAGTTGGATGACAAAATACACTAGCCTAGCCTACTTGTTTAGGTACTTGTCGCAATCTTAGAGAAGAAACCGGGTAATCCAATTTGAATTGTGTTGATGCTTTGTTTCTTGACTTTATTACTTGATCTATTCCCGTTTTAGGTAGTTATTCTGATAAATGAGGCGACCAGAACAGGGTGACTGCTTTTATTGCCAGCCCCAAAAGTATGGCTGCTTTACTGTGTGTCCGAGAAAAATTGACCCAGAAGACGTCTACAATCCACTGGCAGCAACGTGGGCGGGTTTTAAATGCGATAAAAACAAAATCCGGGCTTGTCTCCTAGCCGATTTGAACAGCCAACCGAGCAACAACTGTCTAGCATTTTACTACCTAAGTCAGACAATGTTAAAGCGGAGACATTAAATGATATTGAATGAAAGGTGGTCGGTTCCTGTATAAACTCCAGTGTTAGACAGGTGTGGAATGTGTTTTTTGCCCTTCAGCTGGTCATTCTGACGTCACGTGAAAACTATGAATTGTCAGTCACTACGCATTCAGGGTTGCCATAGCGACTAAAGATAGTAGTGAGGAATCCTATTATGACCTCACTGGTAATGGATGATGTAAATGCCACTTCTGGCCATTTGGAATAGTAATCAGTAAGAGCAATGGCATACCTACAGTTCCATGGAGCTGTCTCGAAAGGTCCTACTATGTCAAGGCCTATCTTTGTCCATGGGGCAGCAGGCAAGGGAACAGGCTGTAGTGGTGCAGCGAAGGTCTTTGCAGTACGGTCCATGCTTTGGCAGAGTGTGCAGGCTGAGATGTAGGACTGGGCCAGGGAGTCCATTGCCGGGAACCAGTACAGCTCACGCAGGCGCTGTTTAGTTCGCACAATGCCCTGGTGGTTCTCATGTGCCAACACAACTAATGTTTTCCTTAAAGCAACCGGCACCACTAAGCGAGATCCACGGAGCACTAAGTTCTCATGTACACTCAGTTCATTTCGCATTTTGAAGTATGGTTTCAGCTCAATACTCACTGATTTTGGAGAAGCAGGCCATCCTTTTTGGATCTGTGTGCGCAATGCAGAGAGCTCGGTGCATACTGTAGAAGCAGACTTGAACTCAGCAGGCGTAATAGCAGCTTGTGCTGTAGTGAGCAGTGCAACCAACTCGGGCTCAGTCTCTGGTTCATGTGAAGTAGCAGTAGGCAGTGGCAATCGAGACAGACAGTCCGCAGTTTGATTCTGTGTGCCAGCACGGTAGATTACGTCATAGTTAAAACACAACAAGCGTGCTGACCATCTGGCGATGCGCATTCCAGCTCTGTCAGCACCTTTTGTGCTCAGAAGAGTAGTAAGGGCCTGGTGGTCGGTGCGGAGAGTAAACCTGTGTCCCCACAAGTATGTCCTCCATTTCTCGACTGCCCAAACACAGGCTAAAGCCTCTTTCTCAACGGTTGCATATTTTCTTTCAGTCTGTGTAAGTGTTCTTGAAGCAAAGGCAACTGTTCGTTCAATGTTGTTTGGGTGAATCTGTGTGAAGACGGCGCCTATGCCGTAATCAGAAGCATCTGAGGAAACAATGCTTGGTAAGGCAGGGTCATATAAGGCTAGTGCCGAACTGTCCAGCAGCAGCTGTTTGACCTCCCCGAAGCACTTGTCAGCCTTTGCAGTCCATTTGTACTCTGTGTCGCTGCGAAGGCACGCGCGCAGCGGCTCGACCACAGTGGCGTAATTGGGTAAGAATTTGTTGTACCAAGAAAGCATCCCCAGCAATGACCGTAAGGTGGCAGCATCCTTTGGTGGTGGCGCTTGTGTGATGGCTTTGACGTGGTCTGTGTCTGGTTCAATTCCCTGTGCGGTCACTATGTGTCCCAGAAAGCGCAGGCTGGGCTGTCTGTATTGGCACTTTTTCTCATTGATACGCAGACCTGCCTTTTTGAGACGCTGCAACACCTCCTGAAGCGCAGCATCATGCTGCAATTGTGTACTTCCAAAACAAATGATGTCATCAAGATAATTCTGAACATTAGGTACTCCCTGCAGGACCACAGACATCATCTTCTGAAATGCCGCGGGCGCGGACGCTAACCCGTAAGGTACACGGCAGAATCTGAAAAGACCCTCATGAGTTATAAATGCAGTCAAATCCCTACTATCTGGATGAAGTGGGAGCTGGTGGTAAGCACTTTCAAGATCAATAGTTGAAAAGAGTATTGATCCAGCAAGAGTGGCAAGCAGTTCATCCATATGTGGTAGAGGGTGGCTGTCCACCACTATGGCTTTATTTGGTTCTCGTAGATCTACGCACATTCTTATGCCACCTGTTTTCTTTTGCGTCACAACGATGGGTGAAACCCACGGTGAGGCATCAATTCGTTCAATCACCCCAGAAGAGAGCAATTTGTTCAATTCGTCAGACACAGCTGATCTGACAGCGAAGGGCAGACGGCGTAGTTTCTGTCGAACAGGTGATGCAGACAGAGATCTTGACTTTGTGCATAAATCCTTTAGCGCAGCCCATAGCTGGCGAATCTTTGCTGGCTGTGGCCAGTTGCATTACTGGTCTGGAGGCAGGTGAGGCAGAAAGCAATGTACATCCTTCAATATGCAGTTTAAGAGCAGTTATCAAGTCCATCCCCATTAATGGGGTTCCATTGTCTGTAACATAAAAGTTCACTTTACAAGCATCATTGTCTCTCACCACTGTAGCAGGCATGCACCCCAGCACTTTGATTGGAGTTTGGGAGTAGGTCACAAGGCGAGCTGCAGGTGGTTGTAGGGTCACTCCCTTGAAGTATTTCTCCACTATTCCTTGGGGCAGAACCGACACTGATGCTCCAGTATCCACTGTCAATGTAACAGTCTTTTGCATGGTCCCGGCGCATATATCCACGGTGCAATTCAGTTTAGCCGGCGACTCTTCTCTTTGCAGCATAAAGAATGTGTATTCGGGTATATCCACTTCGCGCACGCTGTGAGTCTGTGCAGCAGACCTACACACACGGCTAAAATGTCCTCTCTTATTGCAAGTTTTACACACGGCAGTGCTAGCTGGGCATTCCGGTGCATTTGCCAGATGCTTGTCGGATCCACAGCGAAAGCAGGCACGGGAATTTGTAGCAGGAGTGAAACTGGCGGTGGACTGACCTGTAGATGACCCCACTCGCGCATTTTTCCATGGCTGTAGACGTTGCACTGTGCTGTGTACTTGGACTGCTTGCACAGGTAACCCACTTTTAGTCATGCATTTTGCTTGCTCGCCAGCTGACTCCATCTGACTAGCGATAGTAAAAGCATCCTCTAATGTCAATTTCTGCTTTAACAACAGTCTTTCCCTTATGCGTGCATGTGCAACGTGTTCCACTAATTGGTCACGTATCATGTCATCACCGTTAGCGAACTCACAGGTAGCGGCTAGCTGGCGCAAAGCAGTCACATACTGAATTATAGATTCATCTGCTAGCTGAACTCGCTTCCGAAATGTGTGCCGTTCCACTACGACGTTTACCTTTGGCGTGAAGTAGCCATGCAGAGAAGTTAGCGCAGTTGCCAACGTATCACCAGTGTTCGGTAATGTGTAGAATATCCTTTGGCCCTCTGTGCCTAAACAGTGAAGTAGAAGAGCGCGTTGTCTTGCCCCAGTCCATTCTTGTCCTTCCACATCGATTACCAGGCAGTAGTTTTGGAAAATCTTCACCCAGGACTTGAATGGAATGGCATGCTCCCCTGGCGCGGGCAGAAAAAAATCCGGGAAAGGTGTATTCGTAGCCATCGTCGAAAAAAAATGATAATTCCAGTAAATTCCAACGTGAGTAAGTTCCTCGTCGCCAATTTGTTATATTGCAACTATAAATGAACAGGAGGCAGGTGGTTAACTTCCAAACACTTTATCCAAAGTAGGAGCATGTATACGGCATGGTACATGGGTAAGGCTTCATCCTAGAACACTAACTACTTCTCTCCCAGTACATGGTAATCCCACACATAACAGTGCAATACAGCGACACCTAGTGGTGTGGTTGCAGCATGAAGACACAACAGATGGGTATAACAGATCCCCGTATATGTAGTGGCATAAACTTACTGCTGGTGAAATTACTCTTTTATTTTTTCCTTTGTATAGTAGTACATTCAATAAACTAGTAAAGTACCAGCTTAAGATCTACGGGTCCATTAAACTATTAACCTTTTCAACTAAACTGCAGTTTTCAGAATAGATTTCAATATTCTCTTAGCTACTAGTCTATAAATCACTCCATAGTCATGCACCTGAATATATAACAGACATGCTCTCAAGGTACACACCCAGTAGATCCCTGAGGTCTTCTGGCACTGAACTCCTAACAGTTGCAAAAGCCAGAACAAACAGACATGAAGAAGCAGCTTTTAGTTTCTATGCCCCCAGCCTTTGGAATACTATGCCAGAATACCTAAGAATGGCTTAAACGGTGGAAACCTTTAAACATGCACTTAAGACATGCACTTAAGATCCTTTGATCTCGCCTATCACTCACTGTAATATTTATCTGTTTATTTATCTCTGGAAAATCTGTGTCTCTTTACAAGTGTTTGTGTGTTTGTGTATTTAATTCGCGATACATTTACCGAAATAAAAGTCCTGTATATCCGTAAGACAGTAGGTTGCATAAGGCCTCTATAAATTCTTCAAAATAATAAGTTATCATTTTGGCACATATCGAAAACTAGTAATAAGACACAGGGCCGGCAGTAGCACATTTGGCGCTCTAGGCAAGCTTCACACCCCCCACAGCAATCACTTTTAGCTCCTCTAATCCTCTAATCTACACTTCATCATACTATTTGGGTCAACTATCAGCAATGTAGTAGATTAATCTATTGTCAAAATAATTCCACTGCATAGTACAGTTGCCTTGGTACATAATGTCCTACAATTTTTGTACAGTAGAGGGCAGTGCACTGTCAACAAAATCAAGCTCTGCCTATCTGATCTGACGGGTAACTTTCCATTATTAGTAAGTTATTCTTTTGATATGATCCATAATAATATTTTATTTCTGTGATAATTACACATGTCATTGCTGTTTAGATTTACTCTGAACTCTGCTTAATAGCTCATGAGGAAAACATGAAAATACACATAAAGATAAGCGGAAAGGTAAAAGGTTGTTTATGTTTCCATGGAAACATTAAAGGTCACCATGATTGTAAAGCTTTCATTCCTCTGTCAGATTATGAAGGAACGTGAGTTTGATTTCTTTATGTGAAAACATAACTAAAGCTCTGATTGAACAGTACTGGATACTGGGCCCAAAATGTGGATGGATTCGAATGGGTTGATCAGGCTATCCAGAGGTATAATATTTCTGAATAACACAATGCTGTTCATCTACACTAAATGATTGAACACTGTTATGAGTAAACAGTGGTAGTTTGTAGTTATGGAATAGGGCAAGCATGTTTGTCCATGTGTATGTCATGAGTTCTCCAGAAATTTCTGTCCACCAAGAATATTGAGGTGGCACGATATTACATGGTGTTGATGAAGAAGAGTCTGCAGCAGGTGAGTTAAGTGATGTTGGGAAGCTCTGCAGTGGCACATGCTGAATGCTCCCTTGGTCTGAGCTCATATGGAGAAATCACAAATAGTGAGCCTCTCTCTGACTAGGGAACTGTAAATAATGGGTACAAGCTGTACATAATCAGTCACTGGATTACACCCATTTGTAAACCATACAATCCATAATGTAGGGCAAGGGTAATTGTTAGTCAGTAGCCTAAGAAATGAAATATTCCATCATGTCCTTTGTAATAGCTGAGCATAACTGCCAAATTAGTGTATTCAGCTGAATTTGTGTTTATAAAAGAGGTGTGTGTGCATGCATGTCTAACCCCCTGCTGTGTGGATACAGTGAATTTTAACAGGTGGTGGGTACTGATAATAAAACAAAGTCTGGAGAGGGCTCCCTCCTAATACCTAACCAGCAGCTTCAGCCTTCCCTGCCCAGCTGCAGCAGTTCAAATGGCCTGAGTGCATATGTGAGTGAGTGTGAGTGTGTGTGTGCGTGTGCGTGTGCGTGTGTGAGTGTGTGTGTGTAAGTGCATAGGTGAGTGAGTGTGCGCGTGTGTGTTTGAGTGCACCTCAATTGAAATCATAAGCATATCTGCCCTTTCCAATGTTTTTGATGCATGTGCAAACAGATAGGGCTGAAGATTGCGATATATCAGCATGGATTGACCTGATCTAACAGAGCTAGCCATTCACCTTTACGATGATATATTTTGGTGGCTTGGTAGTTAAGGCCTGAAAGGCCTCCTTAGAGCCAGCTAGCACACCCACACTCTCTTTATCTCTCTCCCTCTTGCTTGCCATGTAGATGCATATAAATACACACATACATATATACACATGTTAAGACACACACAGACACATGTAGATATTGCCCAGATGTATTACATTTATCTGGTGTAGTTGTTTGCAGGTATACTGGACAACCTTGAGATTGCTTGGTTAGCGGGTTGTAAAGACACGTTCTTTATCAGGTACAGATGAACCTTTAATAATCAAAGTAACTGACCCGTGGGGACTGATACCGTTTTGTGCAAAATCAACTATGCATTCATTTTTCACTTACAGTGAATGCAGTGCATTAGACAAATTATGCTTTTTTTAAAACTTTCGCTTCTTTAATGTTCCACTGGAGTTACGAACGTAACTGGCAATTAGCAGAACCTTATATCCAAACAATAGAGTCACGAAAGAGACTATACTTGACTTTGATTTGATTTTACCAACCACCCCTTTAACAGCATGTTCTCCTTTAACCCTCTTTCCAACACTGTCACACCCAGCTGTGATAAATTACACATGAACCCTGTTAGTGTCATGTCTCCAATGAATCAAATCGTTCTACACCCTGTTTGTAAAGGCCCTGGACCACCTTGTAATATATAGGCATGATGGAGTTGGGATTAGCATAGAATAGATTAGGTTATAATAACCAGGCCTGCTGTGTGTCTTGCTCGTGACTGGGAACAAGATGACGTCCAAAGCCACTCCCTCCCAACCCGCTGCTCACAGTTCGCTAACTGGCCATAACGCACACACAACGCATGTTCTAAACTTATACAAACACAGGCTATCTAAAAGAGCTCTCCTCTCTCATACACAAACTTATACAAACACAGGCTAACTAAAAGAGCTCTCCTCTCTCATACACCAACTTATACAAACACAGGCTAACTAAAAGAGCTCTCCTCTCTCATACACCAACTTATACAAACACAGGCTAACTAAAAGAGCTCTCCTCTCTCATACACAAACTTATCCAAACACAGGCTAACTAAAAGAGCTCTCCTCTCTCATACACAAACTCATCCAAACACAGGCTAACTAAAAGAGCTCTCTTCTCTCATACACTAACTTATCCAAACACAGGCTAACTAAAAGGGTAGCCCCACTAACTTTGGGCCCCCCTTGACCCGGTTCCTGGGGACAACAGTGCGTCCCGGTGTGTCAGTGGTCCTATAATAACATTTAGAGCTTTTGCATTGCAAACTTTTTCCAATTCAATTTTATTTTATTTATGTAGCACCAATAACAACTGAAATTGTTTCTAGGCACTTTGCAGAGCCCAGAGCCTGAACCCATTAGAGCCAGCACCAAGGTGAGCGGGGCAAGGAAAAGCTCCCTTTTAAAAGGAAGAGACGGTGAGCAGAACCTCAGCTCGAAGGGAGGACCCATCCGCTTGGGCTCAGCCGGGTTGAGATAGAGATTGAAAAGGGAGGGGGAGGGCATAAGGGAAGGGAGGAAATATTGAAATATTAGTAGTGATGCAGTTTGGAAACTCATGCATAGGTTCACATAAGGTAGCGCATAGATAAGGAAGAATAAGTTAGTAGAAATTCAAAATATCACTGTTAAACACTGAGGGCCCTATTTTGATGGCAAAAATTGGCCAACATATTCTTCTCTGACAGGGAACATTTGAATGCAAACCTGTGTTATGGGTTTATGCAATTAATCTATCTCAGATGTCCTCAAAGTTAATTTATATCTGGGTAGATTTAAAAAAAGAAGCTGATACAATTCTAAGTAACAAAGCCATGTAATGGATACAATTTTAATCTTATCAATGTTAGTGACCATTGTTAGCTGAGATGAACCTAATATGTAGTAAAAGTTTAAGATAATTATTTTGCATCACCACATCGTAGGTAGGCTATTAATTTGGGGAATGTAGTGAGTAGCCTACTAAGAAAACTTCTATTTCCATAGAAAATAGAGCTGACCTCCTGCTCTTTTGCTCACACAACATTTCAACAAAAATGTAGCTGTGCATTTTTCATTTCAGTGCCTAGCTTCTAAGTTTCAAATGTGTTTCATTAGACACATTTTTATTATTACATTGAATATGTATCACACGTTGTTTGGACATTTCCAGAATGGACATGAGATGGGCTGTATTAATCTCGACAAAAAAAAACAACTTTAGCTTGTCATGGAATCTAAGTGGCTCTTACAGGCTCAAGATCACATACCCTGATGAACAATATAACAGTTAGTTCAAAAGGATGTGACTAGGGTGTTTAAAAAAGGACTGACAAGCTACAATAAAGTGTCAACGAATTGAATTGTTTTGAACAACAAGAGAAGCACTGTAGTTTATTCCTTGTAAAAGAGCTCCTGACGAACACTGTCCAGAACCTGCGGCGATGTTGCCATCCGATATTGTAATGTCGTTTGACACATTCAGTTTAAAGGGATTACTCGACAACGCTATTGGTCGACTTTAACCAAACCTTTCTCTCATTGACTTCAGCCTGGCTCTGCCCACTTAGTGCCCTTGACCACACCTCTACCACCCGCTCGGCAGCATGTCCATCTTGGCCTCTTTTGCCATCAAAATAGGGCCCTGAGAGTGAGTGAGTGAGCGTATGCGTATGCGTGTTCGTGCGCGCACTTGTCTGTGTGTGAGAGAAAGAATATGCATATATTGCACTCAGCAGAAACCTCCAGGTCTTGAGTCATGCATATTATAGAAGTGTACTTAATGACTTGTGACTGCATAATTTTATGACTCTTTGGGCGAAACTCAGGAAATGTAGCCTTGTGCCTGCACACACACTGACTGCATATCTGATTATTAGCCTGGTGGTGATAGCCCTATTATAATGTGCTGGTTGCATTTTATTGCTTTTCTTTAATTCTACAAAATTGGTCCTGTATAATGACTTCTTTTCTCATATGTATTACAATGGTTCTTAAGTGGGTTTTGCTGCAATATACTGTAAGTACAATTTTGTGGCAATCGAATTTAAGGAATGGTAATTTAGCACAATCTTCCATTCTGGCGGACTTCGTGGTTTTCCCAAAAATGATCTTATTTTCAATTGTGCTTCTAAATTGAGCTATATGAGCTATATGAGCTATACTAAAGCAGGCTATTCTCTGATTACAAGACCTGACTTAGAAATGACACTGGAGCAAAATCTTGAAGACATTTATTGATAAACATATAACAGTAAATTAACAGAGTTGCGTAGGCTACAGAATAACTAAAAGTTATTGAATAGACAGACTCATGTTCTCTACAGACTTCCGAACGATTTAGATAAGCACACACAATTCGTAGCCTACTTTATGGGGAAATGACTACAACTAGGCCCATTCATGTTAAGTCTATTGATGACACTGGCCTCGTTTAGCGCCTGAGATTATCCAGTGAAACTGATTGAATAGTTGATGTGACTGAGTTATCATTGGGCTGGCGTGTAATTTGACCTGTTCAGGTGTTAACTCAATGAAATTGGTGAGTATTTAAGTAAGTAAGACCAGCTGCGTCTGATAAACTGACAAGGAGTTAAGCGATATCGTTGGTCTGACATCAATTTATGTTAATTGGGAATAACTCGCTTTGTATTTATACCCAACTGAAAGGGCCGCGAGACAAGCGTTTGGGCAGCTCCCTGTTTATGAAAGAAAATTCTAAAATGAGGCTGAAACCAAACAGGGGTGTTGTTTTACTTTTCTGTCTTGGCTTTCTTTGTTTCAGCCAAATATGCTGTGTAAGCCTCGAAATCACGCGAAGACAAGAGAGACATGGAGAGGAAAAAAAACGATGATGTTCGAGTGGGTACCATTATGTTCGGCAGAGATATTTCTGATTTTGGCCCAGTGAAAAATGAGGATGGCTTTAACATTCAAGCTGACGCTGCTGAGCTGGTTGGTGGACAAGATGTCATTGATGACTCCAGTTCTTCTAAGGCAGCCTGGGCTAGTATGCGACCAACTGTGTTATGTACTAAGGACCTCATGAAGTTCTCGGCACAAGGCCTAGGATCCTCTTCACTTCAGCTAGACAGAGGTAAAGGGCTTATATTGGATAGTTTTAAAATATTGGGCTTCAGCCGACTGCTCGTTTTTGGTGCTGAAATATATTTTCAACAACTCACCAGGGCCTTGCTGTTGTCAGCTACTCACTGACTACACTAATGCAAAGGCTTGCCAGATTCAGCAGACTAACCATTTCTGTTCCTTCCTTGTGTGTGGGGTTGGGTCATTGTAAACTCTGGGAGAGAACCTGAGGACTTGGTGTCTTTTTGTCAGCAGGAGGAACACCGCTCAAGGGGGGGGGGATATATGAGGGCGAGATCAGCCAACCATCACACTCGGTGCCTTACATATAGCCTGTTGTGTGCATGTACATGCCCACTGGGTGTACATGGCTTCTGAACCAGAATTGGTCCTGGAGATGATGCCAAAAAGACCCTGAAGTTAGTCTTTAGCATTCCAACTCATGTAGGACTTTGTTTTTGTGTGTAGTTGTTTTAAAAACTGGGCATGACTTATTTTTTTAATGGTATTTATTTATTTTCCCTCCAGGGTGGCAACCATTTGCTCCAGATGTTATGGCAAGGCAATCCAGTAACCCTTTCTTGCCCTATGTCAACCCAAGCCTCTCAATCTCCTATGGATCGACCACTTATCCATCCATCAGCTCACACTACTGAAGCTCCATCTACTAAGTTAATACCATTAGGCCAAACCAATAAAGACACCGGGCCTCATTTATAAAATGTTGCGTAGAAACCATCCTACATTTGATCTCAGACGTTTTCTGAAATGGTCGTAAGTGTTATTCACAGAAAACGAACGTACGCCCAAAAAAACACGTGAACGCCATTCCTGCGTTTATAAATCACAAATGATCGTGGAATTGTGCGCAGCTGAATCTCCGCCCTCAAAAAATTTGCATATTATCAATGCACAAACTGAGCGCATCCTCAATGCACAAATTCTCTGTGACAATGGCAAGCAAGAAAGAAACATCTAAAAAGAAGAATTATAGTGAGGCTGAAATCGACGTTCTGCTGATGGAAGAGCAGATGCAGGCCAAAACATTGTTCAAAAGCCTGTTGGGTGGCGTAATGGCAAAAACAAAGTATGTGGCATGGTAGAAGACACGTCTCCGAAGCACCAGCGGCCGCACCTGCGGCACAAGCAGCATCAGAAGCCGCATCTGCGGCAGCAGCACCTGCTGCACCAGCATCGGGGCCTCGTCGGCCATCACCAGCGTCCTGTTCTCATTCACAAAGGGACTTGAATGAGTCTGTTAGTGAGGTTGTTGCCGAACTCTGTCCGCTATTGAGGGTTCTTTGAACAAACGCCTAAATAAAACATTCTGAAGAAAATTAACACGTGTGCATTTATTCTTATACTGTTGGTATAGTTGGTGAATCAGCTCCAGTCTTCTCAGCGCAGTGATGTGCCTGTTCCAGCCAGCTGGGATGGGAGGGTGGTCATCTTGGTCCATGCGCATTTCGTCTTCTCCTAGCTCTATGCCATGGCTTAGACAGATGTTGTGTAGCACACAACAGGCTAGGATGATCTGGCAAACCTTTTCGGGGTCATATAGCAGTCTCCCTCCCGATGCATCCAAACTTCGCCACCTTCCCTTCAGCATGCCTATGCTGCGCTCCACTACCGACCGCGCACGGGCATGTGCTGCTTTGAAGTGGGCTTCCTAGGCTGTCTGAGTGTGCGCAATCGGGGTGAGAAGCCATTGGGAACCCTGTTTTACGCAGAAAATCCTCTTTCACATTTTGCTGTTCCTGGGCACTGTATGGACATGTAATACATTTCGGACATAGAGGGATAATATCCTCTAACAACGCCAATGCAGCCATATCTCCTACTGAAAACGGTCACTATCAGCCTTTTTAGCGAAATGTTTTACACGTGTGGAATTAAAATGAATACATATTAGACGTGAATTTCATTCATGTATGAATTATTTAAATTGTTTAATATTATTGAGCGAAACATTCACCCTAATGGTGACGGTGGTGGTGACGATGTTGATGAAACTGCGTGTCGGCGCTCGGAGAGTTTCCGAAGAACCAGACGTAGAGATACGTCCTTTTCTACGTCTAAGACGGTTTTTATAAATATGTACTTAGACGTGGATTTGATCGCACGAACACTCTAAGATCAAATCTGTGCGTAAGTATGTTTTATAAATGAGGCCCACCATGTGATATCTTTAAATCTTTTATTTAATTGTAAATGTGTAAAAAAGGGAAACATGGAACATGAAAAACAAATGTAATTGTAAAACTGGACAGAACAAGGCACACTAGCTTGACATAGCTAACCTACCAGCTTCATCTTACCAATACGTTAAATATATAATGAAGATACAATCATGTTTTTTGATGCTATTGCTGTATGTCAACATGCATTTCGCTAGATAACATTATAATATCATGTCAGTAAACGAATGAAATACATATATCAATATTCAAAAGTCAGGGACATTACCTTAGCATAGCAATCACTCTGCTTACCTCGATATGCTACTTTAAATTTGAGGGCGAATTATTGAAGGCTAGCAACTCCTTTTTTTGAGGGAGACAGGAAACGCATTGACACCTCCAGGAGTCATTCTTGGGGCCTTTGAACTCGAACATATCTTTTAAATAGGGCCAAGGGTGGCTCATATCAGAGGGCTCAGTTCAGGCCGACTCTGGATCCATGTTGAATAGGCAGTAGTCAGGCTGTCTGTTGAATGTTCAGGTATAACAGGCAAAGCTACCGCTAGTGCTGCTGCCAGACGCGCACTCTGATATCATTGGAGTTGATAGAGCCACCTGATTGGTTTAAACTTCCAAAACAGCAATGCAATCCATAGTTTTGTGTAGGCAACATTTTGGCGAAACTGTGTTCATAAATTGTAACGAGTAACAACACATATTGTAGAAATGTAGCGGAGTAAAAGTATAGATAATAGCTAAAAAATTTAATGGAGTAAAAGTAAAAAGTATGCAATATTATTTTTACTTAAGTAAAGTACAGATACGTAAAAATGTACTTAAGTACAGTAACGAAGTAAAAATACTTTGTTACATTCCACCACTGAATAGACTGAATAACAGTTCAAAGTCTTCTCTGCCATCAGACGTAGATGTTAGTTAGAGAGTCACTGGACCCATCCTGTCCACATATCCTGGCAATGGCTTAGTGATGTGTCTCAGGTGACTCTCGTCGTGGAAAAAAATTGAAAAAAAAAAAACATATTTGGGAATGTGAATTTGCCAGCTCAACCGATCACAAGAAAATTGATTACTGTGTATTACAAGGAAAACACAATTCTAAATATAACCTTGCACTTACTATATCTACTTCATGTGGTACCCCTCCATGGAGACGGTGGGGCTTCTGATGGAGACGCCACCAGTGCATGAGGCACGTAAACTGAAGCTCAATGTATGAAACCACAGACAAAAAGACCACTTGCAAGCTAGCTGTGCAAGGACGCAGATGTGGTTCACTTGAAGTGAGCCATGTTGCAAATATTCCTAAAGTAATAATGTGTTCATATGTATTGAAATTACAGAGACACAAAATTGCACTTTGCTCATTTTTTATGTTGTGGAGACAATCTAAAGGATCTGTTGCCTGGTGTCTGCCCAGAGGAGGTGTTGCTAGCTCTGTGATGTTGTGGAGTGCATTTCCCTGCTTACACTCATCCACTCAGAAGACAGGAACAATGCCAGGCCTTATTGAGTGAATCTGAGCTTTTCTAGCCCCAATACAAGCATAGCAACCTAGCTGAATCATCAATTCTGTATCATCAATCACCGCAAAGTCAGCATATATGGGGGGATTACTGAAGCATATGTTTAGTGACTGGACATAGTGTACACTGATCGGTGTTCTTTGGCAAATGGTATGCATTAAGTATTCATAAAGTATTTAAAGTATAAAGATTCATATCAGTGTCCATTACAACACTATACAAATCCAGTCAGGTTATGTAACATGATTGTAACAAATCTGTGGACATAAACTACAAACAGTGTATATTACAGTTTGGATCTGCAGTAGAATGTCATCATTCAAGTATAACGTATTTAAAACGCAAACTACTCAATACTTAAAACAGAATTGTGAGTGTCACTGGATACAATGAGATACAGTGCCTTGCATAAGTATTCACCCCCTTGGATGTTTTACCCTTTTATTGCTTTTATAAATCAATCATGGTCGATATAAGTTGGCTTTTTTGACAAAAAAAATACAATAAATAAACTTTCATGTCAAAGTGAAAACAGATTTCTACACAGAAATGTCAATTAAATAAAAATATGTAATGTAAAATAAGTTATTGCATAAGTATTCACCCCCTTTAAAGTGACTGACATAATTCAACAGAGGTCCAGCCAATTGGTGCTAGTAGTCTCACAATTAGTGAAATGGGGATCAGTGTGCAGTGAATGTGTCTCAAGTGATTGTAGTATAACGACACCTGTGTCTGGAAGGTCCATTCACTGGTCAGTATTCAGAAATCAGTATTCCTGGCTACCGTTACACCATGAAGACAAAAGAACACGTCACTAACACATTTCACTTATTGTGAGACTACATTACTGTGTAGAAATCTGTTTTCACTTTGACATGAAAGAGGGATTTTTTTTATTGTTTTTGTCAAAAAAGCCAACTTATACTGACCATGATTGATTTGTAAAACATCCAAGGGGGTGAATACTTATGCAAGGCACTGTATAAGACAAAATTACCCGTCAAAATAAAAGTGCCTACTAATCACACATAGCACCCAGAAGCACATGTGAAATAATGAAAGGTAATTAGATAAAAGCAAATACTGTGGTAAATACATTTTTTCAAAATAAAATTTTAGAATAGAATGAAACTGTTTTGCGCAAGGGACAAGAAGACAGAATGGAAAACAACATCCATCCGTCATCCATCAGTTCCTTTGTAATTGTCGGCTCCCCAATCCAGTAAGAGAAGAATGCTGCTGAGTGCTGAACTCTCAGCCCTGTACCCCACTCGACTGATACAGACCTGAGGAAGAATCTGATGACATTGGCTTTCTGAAGAGAAACTGAGTAGATCAGATGCAAGATGGTTTTGGAGAGTGCTGTGTTAGCACAATACACCAAAGTTGATTAATTTATACATGGCTAGAAGAGCGCAGAGGGAAGATACCCCAGTGCCACAGTGCTATGATGAAATCATTTTGTTCCCTTGCAAAGTGACTACTGTCCCATTAAATGGTGTGCTTTACAACAAGTAAAATGTATGTGGCCAATTAGCTCTTGTACACCATGTTTATTATTTACAGAGAGTCATCTTATGTTTCCCAAGTTTGACTAATTATCATTTTACAAATGTATTATTAATACCAACACTGATGCTGAAGTAGCCAGAGGATCTTCAGTACCAGCAGGCTTTTTTAGACAATGACAAAAGAACACTAATGAAATAAAGTGTTCCCTCTCGAGGCTCTATTGTCCTGACTCTTTTGCCACACAGCGCCGGAAGCTGCATTCAGGCTTGCTGATTAATTCAAAGACCACACGCACGCACGCACGCACGCACACACGCACACACGCACACACACACACACACACACACACACACACACACAGTGGTCAACCCCGAGAACTGCCAAGCAAATGGATTACATGCAAGGGGTGGGGGAAAGAGACAGCGCGTGAATGACACAGGGGAAGAATAGACAGTGACAGAGTGATGTGCGGGGAGGAGTATGGATTACTGTTGGGAAATGGGGACTCCCTGGCCTTGTGCGCCTCACTCTTAGCCAATCAGCCTGACTGTAATCTCATTGGCGTGATGCAAGGGTCACAAACTGGCAGTCCTCTGCGCTCAGAACTGGGCTGTTGCCAGAGGTCAGAGTAATTCGGTAGCGTAGAGCATTAAACAAAATAAATGTCTAAATAAATAAACAAATAAATACATAAATAGACGAATCCATAAATTAATCTTTTCCTACCCAAAAGCATACTGTATATGAGTTATGGAAAATGTTATGTAAAAGGGAGCTGTTTGCAATGTCAGCGGGATGCACTGACATAAAGGTGGGAGGGTGGTTAGACATGGGTACAGTGTCTAAGGCTGTGCTCCTTCACATGTTCGCGGGGAAAGAGTTTGAAAAGATGTTCCCTCTCCATGTCAGAATGAGAGGACAAGGGCTGCATGCATAAGAGAGGAGAAGAATGAGGAGATAAATGTAATGGCCGGCAGAGCTGTTCAGGATGTACTGGAAGAGCTACCTGGAAATTGTTTGGAAGATGAGAATCATGTGTTTTTCCCTAATAGATATTTCATTCAAAACATGCAAAAAGGATTATGCATGATAGTGAGAATGTATCTCTCACATTACTCAATGTCCAATGGGTTGACTGATCATGATGTCGCTAGGTAATGACCCAAAGTAAGGGAGGAAAAATGGAAAGCCGCACACTATTTGTTTCTTATTAATCTTTTTGTTAATTTGATCATTTTTTTCTCTGCCATGAATGATGCGAGCTGCTTGGATAAGGAGGTTTTTGCATAAACACGTGGCAATGGGAGATGAATTTGCAGCTTTGCTTGCTTACCCTCAAGCAACCCTCATGAATATCTGTCCTCGGGGCATTATTTTTACGACTGATGAAAATTGCACTTTAATAAATCATTTCACATTTAAGCCCATCCTTAAAAACATGTTGGTTTCGAAGATCGAACATCTTCTGACACAAGCTTTGATTCACATGTAGCCTACCATGAATATTAAAAGTTGACATTCAGTGACAATAACTCAACATGTTAATTCGGTAAACTATCATTAATTTTGCTGTATTTACCACATAACAAAAAAAATCTCTTGCTGCTTTTAAAAACTGCTGCTTCTTGTTGTCTTCAACTCACTTTGCATTTATTCAGTAAGTGTCAACCATCACTATGAGCCCCACCCAGCAGTTTTCATGCCGCACAGAAGTGAAATATTACTTAAACATGTTTTACTTTGGTGGCAACAGAAAGTTATAGTCGGCAAGTCGCCAGATCAAACAACATGGAAAAAAAGAACATTTGCATATTTTCCAGACTATATGTAAACCGCATTACAGTATTTCATGACATTTTAAGAAAAACTATTTACTCCTACGTTTACTTCATTACATGTACTTAAGTACTTTTTCCCAATAAATTGTGCTTATCGGAGTCAATTTAATGCAGAATACTTTTCACTAAAAATGTACGATAAAAAAATGAATGTAGTTACATTAGGCTACAGACGTCTCACTACTTTCATGTTAAATTGTTTTTATTCACGCACACACAGCTTCTAGCCTGCAATGATGACTGCTTTGGCTACATAAACATGGATGTGGATTCCCCATTGGCCTCTGGTTCTATTGGTGCAGGGCACAAACATTAGTCTCCGAGTAGAAATTGGTGGAAAAATGGGATGCATGGGACACTGGGATCCACACATGGCAAAAAATGTCCAAGTTCAACTAGCTAATAGCTAGGAAAGCTTAAGATCTTATTGGGCAAATGTAATGTTACAAGCCTAGTCTATGGTGCAAAAAGCTAGCCCTAGCCAGCATTTAAAATGGCATAAAATACTGTAATGCGGTTTACTTATGGTGCGGTTAATAGTCAGGAAACTACGGTATGTGTTTCTGCCAAAGGTCTTCATCGGCCTGCTATCTCTTACCCTGAAAATGGGTTTGAAGGTAAAATCTGTGATTTTAATCCTGTACACTTTTTGTCAAATTCAGCAAATTGCTCCTCACGTTCATCTAGCTCTCCATTCAGAACTCACACAAACGTGGGTGTTCCAACACAGTCCTGGCTCTGTACTTGGGAAACAAACATAGTGGCTCAGACTTAGCCATGAACAAATCCGGCCAATCAACACGCTGCTTCATTGCTGATAAACTGTTGAACTCAAATATCAACAACCTTTCGCCACAATCATGGACTCCATCTTTAATGATTCTGTATTTTTTCCCGTAGTAATGTCCCATAGGTAGTTATTCAGTGGAAGTTAACTGGTTTTAAACTCAAGCATTTAACAGGAAAGGACTATGTGCCTCAGGATCACAGAGATGAATCCAAAACCTGTGTGTGTGTGTGGGTGTGTGTGACTGGTTTCAGTCTGAACCGACCTGGTACACCCACATGAAGACATGCTCTATGCCACACATGGGCTAGGCATGTCTCCTTACCAGAACATAGGGGCGCGTGAAATTAATTTCAGAGCTACAGCTCGGCTGCCTCGCTCAGATCCCACAGGAGAGACTAAGAAGCAACCGGAGAGAGAGACACAAAAACAGCGGGAAGCCAAATTACATCATCCCAGTGCAAGAATATTGTTTTTTTTTCTCTAAAAAATCTCCACACATCTCAAAGACACGCGTACACACAGCACACAGAAAAATAAATATGAAAACAGAGCGATCAGCATCAGCTAACAGTGGCAGGGGTGGGGAGACAGTGAGGATTTGACATGGACGGCACACTGCGACAATCCGCTTACGCTGGCACAGGCACACGTGGCGGCTCAGTCACACTCCCTCGGCTCTTCTTGAGGAGCTTGTACAATCAAAGAATATCAAACAGAGAGAGAGAGGAGAAGAAAGAGAGGGAGGGAGATAGAGAGATGGAGTATAAGGAGGAAGAAAAGAGGAAGAAAGGCAGGGCCATGAGACTATGATGAGACTTGTAGTCTTTATCTCTCTTTCTTTCTCTCTCTCTCTCTCTTTCTCCCTCTCTGTCCTGTTGTTCTTGCGGTCGAGAGCTGTGGTTTTCATTTCCTGGATGTGAACAGTCGCCTGAGGGGTTGGTCTGCAGCGTTCACAGAGTGGAGCCCCATCTCACCCTCATGCATTTCGAATGCCGACTTTAATTACAGAGCAGCATATTTGGGTGCCACTCTGTCAGTCTTTTCAAAATGAAAGGTTTCTTTCGAAAATGCTCCTTCAGCAGCTGTTTCTATCGCGCGCATGCACAAGTGAAACACGCACGCACACACACACACACACACACACACACACACACACACACACACACACACACACATACACACACACACACACACACACACACACACATACAAACACAACACAAGTGACATCAATGATTTTGATTGTTTTGTAATGACAACTGTTACATAGAGGTTGCTGAGGCCCAGTCTCATTGCCATAAAGGAAACATTCAACAATAATAATCACAATGACGATGACGTTCGTTGATTTTATCGCTTCAGATTTCATGGCCACGAGTGTCTCTCCCTCTATGTCTGGTCCCTGTCTTTGGTTAAATCCATCAAGGGCCGTCAAATTGTGTGTCTGCATCTCCCCTCTATGTCCGTCCACACCGGGATGCTCCAACATCCCTACCCTATCATGTCAAAGCAACGTCACACTTGAGGCCCAGTGAAGTACATGAATGGAACGGGTGGACCATAGGAGAACAGACACTGACTGACATGGGGGTGCTGCATGTGTCAGAGGCACTGAGTGTCGGACAAGGCAGCATGTCTGGTACAGGATGGTGTTGTGTCTGCACAGAGATTTCCCATTGTGTATGGTCACTACCACAGCCACCCTGTGGTAAACACATACAGGCACATTTCAACATGAGAGGTAGTCTTACCACTTTTCAACACAATCACGGATATGACATCGTTTTCAGCAATGAAAGACAACCACAAGCCCGCATAATAGTGAATGGTTTGTGAGTGTGTGTGTGTGTCATCTGATAGAAATATGATAAACCACAGTCCTGTAAATGAAACGTACTGGATTTGATCTGAGATGCAAGTGGTCCTTTGTCACAATATAGCTTAGTCACATCTTAGAAAAAGCATACAGTATGAATAACACTTAAAAGCAGTTAGGGCCCTAATTTGGCGAAACGGATTATTGAATGCCGGGCAATAAATCAAACTTTCCCCCAAGGCGTGGATTTTGGAAATAGGTGTATTCATATTATTCTTTGACAGCCAATCACAAACCATCACTGCCCAAGTTGTATTTATCCATCTGCCAAAAATGTTCCCTTTATTGGTGGAGTGGCGCATTATGCCTACACATTTTTGTAAAAGCAAAGAAGCAGGAGCTAACCTGTGTTATGGGTTAATGCAATTCATTTATTGAGATCAAAGTCAATATATATCCTGGCATGCTTTTTAAAAAAAGATTCAAATGTCTGTTTTAAAAGGTTAAACCCCTTGAAAGACTTAAGCGTCTGGGATGAGGTAATATAAATTGTCCGACTTGAATTAAATGCTCAGTAATCAATAAACAAATGTCATCCATGATGTAAAAACATAATAATAACTTCTTGTTATTTCTATTCACATATTGTAGTCTAATTACACTAAGGCAGAAGAATTCATCAAGACAAACAGCTTGCAACCTCTCATATCTTATGCATTCCCCGTTCATGTAGGATACTGATCACTGCTGCTCTCGCATTTTACGCATTAGGTTTTTTCCCTGTCTATAGGATATCCCATATCGTAAGTATATCTACTGTTACGTGCACGGCTCAATGCATGAAATATAAAAGGGAGGCCATGCAGAATTTATAATAATAATAATAGAAGGTATTTATTTAATGATACAAGGTTTATATTTATCTATTAATTATAAGCAAAATGTGTGGTGAATGTCAGTGTTGTGAATAGAAACCAAAGATGTAATGTAAAGTCAGTTCAGGGTTAAAGCAAAACAAACTACGACAACGACTATCCAAAATCCAACGACAATCCACAATCCAATCTCTATTCAACACCAACGATAACCAACTGCAGGGAAGACCAAAGCTCTCCCGACTGCCGTCTGGTCAGGGCTCTTGTAGCCCATCCAATCACTACACCTGTTTCCAATCCTGCTTTAGAGATAGACAGAACAGGCATGCAAATATCATGGGGCGGGGCCTAGACCCGCAGGGTCGTAACACTACACATGCTCTCACCAGTAGCCTTGTATTACGCAAAGGATTACCTGATGTCCAGTCTCTTCCTTTGATCCACTGATCACTCACCTGTAATTCCAAGTAAAACAAAATTCAATCTCAGTAACGTTGAATACCATAGTCACCTATGATGAACCTAATATACTGTTGCAGGGTTTCCAGATATAAGCTCTACAATTTTTGATGTTAGATTATTACATTGAATATGTAAGCATATCATATGTCTGAACATTTTACATTCTAGTCCAAAAACATTCTCTAGAATGTAGGCCTATGGGTAAGATGGGCTACATCGATCTCAATACAAATGTTAGATGGCCATGGAATCTAAGGGGGGGGGGGGCATTTACAAACAGGTCTGACTAGCTACAATTAATTTAATTGTTGGGAACAACAGAAGATGCATTATGGTTTATTCCTTGTAAAACTGTACGGAACCCACGGCGATATTGTCATCTTCTTACATTGTAATGTCGTCTGAAACATTCAGTTTAAAGGTTGCTTGACAACTTTAAACTAATTAACTTTGGCCTGGTTCTGCCCACTTAGTGCCTCTGAACACACCTTTACCGCCTGCTTCACCACTTGTGCAACTGTGCGTATGCGCTGCTGTTTCCGCCAGCCATTTTCGCTGCCAAACTAGGGCCCTTAAAGGTGGTGTGCCCAATTGTAATCCAATAACCATTTTGTCAAATTCAGCAAATTGCTCCTCACAGTCTTCTAGCTGTTTGTTACGTCCTGGCTCAGTAAATGGGAAACAAACAAAGTGGCTCAGACCAAGCCATACACTATTCCATCCAATCAACACGTTGCTTCAGGAGCACAGAAGGGAGGGGAGTAATTTGATTGGCAGTTGAGCTCCAATATCAACAACCTCTCACCAGAATTGCAGACTGTCCCTTAAGTTGTAGTATTAAATTGTAGTTCCTTTTCGCAGTTTACTGCGACATAACAGTATGGTACACGACACTAGTCATGAGCCTAAATCGAAGCATTTATCCATTCACGCCTGAAAGGCCGCGAGATCTGTCAGCGCGCACTCCTGAGCCCGCCCCCTCAGGAGTCCCTATCTTGAGTCGCGCCCCACAGATCAGTCTCTTTGAAAACTTTGCAAGACCGAAGTGCCAGCTCCGAGTATATCCTCTACGCTACCAAAAGTCAAAGAGTTTTGTGTGCTTTTGCTCTCTACGGGTTGGTGAGTTATCCGGGTTCTTTAACCCTCACTAGCTCAGGGCGCTGCAAAATTTAACTTAATTTTGGAAGTAGTAGCTGCTATCCTGGCTGCCTAGCTGGCTAAGTTTCTGACTAGCCTGCTAGCTTGCTAACAACGTGTTCGTTGCTGATAGTGTGCTTGTGTTTTAATACTCTTCTCTACTTTCAGATTAAAAAAGATGTCCAGACATTACCCCGACTGCAGGCACACCCGTGTCAAGGGTGACCACCACCGTCGGTGCGTGACCTGCCTCGGCAGGGACCATGCAGTGGTCGCGCTCTCGGGCGATGACCCTGTCTGTGCCATCTGTGCTAGCCTCACGCTAGCTAAGGCTACCAGGCGCCTTGCGCTCTGGAAGCGCAAGGACACCGAGGGGGCTGCACCGGCTCCATCCGGGGCTAACGCCCCTGTAGGACCGAGTGCGCCTCCAGCCGTGGGCTCTGTGAGTGATTGCAGCCGCCTTGCAGCTGCAGCTCCACTCTCGGGCCTCTCCCCGTCACCGCCGCCTGCCAGCCCTGGGGCTGCGGGCAGCGAGGCGGAGGAGCTTCAACCGGGCGGTGTCCTGCCCGAACTCGAGCTGGACATCAGCCTGGATGATGATGATAGTCTGCTGAACTACTCCGATGAGCACAGCTCAATCGCAGAGGCAATGCAGACAAGCCAGGACGTTAAGATGCGGGTGGATACACCCCCTACTTCGTCACGGATTCTAGGCCAGCAACTCCATGAGGTTCGGGCTCCCTCTCCCTCCCCCTCCCCCTCCCAGTGTGCGGTCCTCGCTGCTGGACGGGGAGTTTTATGCTGGCCCCGCCGCGCCAGTTCCCAGCTGCATCCCCTTCTTCGAGGAGGTGCACGAGGAACTGCAGGCGACATGGGCGACCCCCTACTCGGGCCGGGCCCCGGTGCCGGGGTTTGCGCCCTACATGCAGCTCCACAGGGCTAGTGAGAGGGGCTACCTCTCCTTCCCTCAGGTGGAGGATGCAGTAGCGGGCTACCTCTCGCCCGCCTCCCCCACGATGCGCCTCGGCCCTACGCGGGTGGCCAGGCACCAGGTTCAGCTGGCAGAGAAAGCCTACTTGGCTGCAGGGCAGGCTGCCTGCACGACCAACACGGCTGCGCTGCTACAGCGCTATCAGGCAAAGCTCCTGACTGAGCTTGCCTTGTCGCTGGGGGAAGATCACCCGTCTGTGGCAGAGCTCCGTCGCGCAACGGATCTGTCACTCAGACTGACTCGGTGCACCTCACAGGCACTGGGGAGGGTGATGGGTGCCGCGGTGGCTACCCAGAGGTCTCTGTGGCTATCACTGGCTAAGCTCTCAGACAGAGAGAAAGCACCACTCCTCGACGCTCCGGTCTCTGTCCAGGGCGTCTTCGGTGAAGCAGTGGTCACAATGGCTGCCAGGTTCGAGGAGCAGCAAAAGAGCAGAGAGGTATTCCAGGCTTGGATGCCTCGCTCTAGCGGCCCGGGTGAGACGTCCTCCTCAGGACACACCACACCCGCACTGAGCCTGAAGCGAAGCGGGTTTCGCTCGCCAGCTCCTCCAGCGAAGGTGCCCACCAGGCGAGGCTGGCAGAGACACCCCTTCCGCCCTCCACCTCAGCCTGCAGCACAGCAGCAGCCAGCTGCGCGCCCTGCCCAGGGCGCAGCCCAGGCCCCGCGACAGCACTCCGCTCGCCGCGGGCGGGGCAGAGGTAAGCCTCAGGCTTCCTGATGGTGACAGTCAGCCAATGGTCACACAGGGGGGAGCGGTGGAGCCCACACCGCCTCCACAGAAATCAGCCTGTCTCTCACATGTGAAAATCATGTCCAGCACGGTAAGCAGGTTCTCACAAGCACCACACTCATATGTCCTAACTCCTGTCCCAGATGGCGCAGTGCCCAGACATGCTTGTGCGACTCCCCCCGCGATGCACACAGTGCAATCGCACCCCCCAAATTTTTTCAAAAACATGAGGGGGCAACCCCAGATCTCGTCCCCCTCCCTAGGCGGAGTGGGTGTAGATCTAGGTTTAGACTCATTGACCATGAGCGGGTTAGTTCCCGACAAATTCAACTCAAAGCACAACCTGGCTGGTTGTGTGGCGAGTTGGTGCGCATGCGCAGTTTCACCATGGGTGCTAAGAACGATCACAAAGGGTTACGTGCTGCAATTCGCCCGTCCCTCTCCGCCATTCAGCGGAGTGATCCAATCTGTGGTGCAGCGAGAACAGTCTCACTTCCTACGGGAAGAGATAGTCTCCCTGCTCAGAAAAGAAGCGATAAGCATAATTCCTCCCGAGGAGGAAGCTTCAGGCTACAGCCATTACTTCCTGGTCCCAAAAAAAGGACGGGAATTATCGGCCAATATTAGATCTACGTGTGTTAAACAAAGCACTCATGCCGCTACGGTTCAGAATGCTGACCCCACGCCGGCTTGTGCAGTTTATAGGGCCAAACGATTGGTTTATCCGGATAGACTTAAAAGACGCTTATTTCCACATTCCGATCCACCACAGACATCGGAGATATCTGAGGTTTGCGTTCGGAGGAATAGCGTACCAATTCAACGCACTCCCATTCGGCCTGTCCCTAGCGCCGAGGGTATTTACAAAGTGCGTAGAGGCAGCCATCGCGCCATTACGTCTACGCGGCTTACGCGTTTACAATTATTTGGACGACTGGTTAATTGCTTCTCATTCAGAGGCTGCAGCAGTGCAGGACGGCCATCTAGTGGTGGCGCACCTGTATCGACTGGGCTTTGTAATAAACAGGGAAAAAAGCGTTCTCTGCCCCAGGCAAGTTACGCATTTTCTAGGTATGATTTTAGACTCCACCTCCATGGAGGTCAGGCTGTCTCAAGAACGGATAAATGCCATCAAAACATGCGTGCGCCAGTTCCGACAGGGACAGTCAGTCTCGTCGCTGTGCTGCCAACGCCTGTTAGGAATGATGGCGTCGGCCGCTATAGCGCTCCCGTTAGGGATGTTGCGTATGCGGCCATTCCAAATATGGTACCTGTCTATGAGGCTCAACGCAGTCACAGACAGGCACCGCAGAGTAGTGGTGTCCTCCAGATGCAGGAAAGCCCTGGCGATCTGGAGAACCCCCTGGTTTCTCGCCGCGTCGGGCACTATGGGCATAGTGTCGCGTCGCGTAGTGGTGACCACAGACGCCTCCACCATGGGGTGAGGGGCAGTCTGCGAAGGAAGAGGCGTGAACGGTCTCTGGTCTGTGACAGAGGCCGCGTCTCATATAAATGTGTTAGAGCTGCAGACAGTAGTCCTGGCTCTACAACACTTTCTGCCCAGACTGAGTGGTCAGCATGTGTTAGTGAGGACGGACAACACTGCGGCCTTGGCGTATATAAACCGTCAAGGCGGAGTGCGCTCCCAGTCACTACACCATTGGGCGACTCGCCTGCTCCTGTGGGCAGCGAGGCACGTCCTTTCCCTCAGGGCAGTTCATATACCAGGTCACCTCAACTACGGTGCGGACCTGTTATCGAGGGGCGATCCTCGAGCAGCAGACTGGTGTCTACACCCACAAGTGATAGACCAGATCTGGGTGCGTTTTTTCAGGGCGCAGGTGGACTTGTTCGCAAACAGGCAGAACACCTGCTGCCCGTTCTGGTTCTCGCTAGGGGGCGACAACCCCCCACTAGGCATAGACGCGCTGGGCCACCAGTGGCCAGCTCTACGCCTATATGCTTTTCCCCAGATCCCGCTCCTCCAGCAAGTGCTGTGCAGGGTAGCGGACGAGGGCAGAGAATTGATATTGATAGCCCCCCACTGGCCCAATCAGCCGTGGGCGGCAGATCTAGTCAATATGTCAGTGCAGCAGCCTTGGGAGCTGCCTCTGCGGAGAGACCTCCTAACGCAGGCGCACAGGACATCCGGAGTGGTGGCGTCTCAGAGCCTGGCACCTGAGAGGTGCAGGCTCATAGCGTCAGGCTTGTCGGATGCGGTGGTGGCTACAATACAGAGTGCCCGAGCTGTGTCACGCTTTATGGAGGGGGTGAGACGGCTCAGGGTGCTAGAGAGACACCTCATACCCTCTTGGGATCTGCTAGTGGTGTTACGTGCTCTCACAGGGCCTCCGTTCGAGCCCCTGGAGACAGTGGACATAAAGTTTGTCTCTTTAAAGACTGCGCTGCTGCTGGCGTTAACGTCAGCAAAGTGCGTTGGTGACATGCAAGCCCTGTCAGTTAGCCCATCGTGCCTTCAGTTCTCGATCGCTGTTGACAGAGTGGTTATGCAGCTGCACAGGCCATTGCCTTGTTGGAGGCGCTCCCAAAAATGTTCCCTTCCCCAACCGCCCCTCCAAGAAAACTCAAGTCGGCAAGTGAGGCACTGTACCATGTCCTTGAGGTGGGTTTTAGTGTCAGTACATAATGCTTTCATTTGTGAATTTCATGTGTGTGGTTTAACTTCATTCTACCCCCCTCCCCCAATTTGTTGCTTTCAGCCATCTGAGGACCCCAATGTCTTCTTGCGTAACTGATGACCTTGCCAAGGGACATGCTTCTGGAATCCCTCATGATACTGATGGGATGCTACTATGTGTTCCAGTTAACCTATTCCAAGTGTATTGCTAGGCTATTGTCCATAATACAAACAGAGGTACTCAAAGATTTTATTCACGAGAGTGACAAGACGACAACATATAAAAAGGTGCTTGCTGACTGTCAAGCATTCATCCAAACCTAGTCTGTCTCTCCCTCTCTCTTTGTCAACCTCTCTCTGTATGTCACTCTTCTGTATGTCACTCCCCCCCCCAACTCTTTCTCTATATGTCTGGAGGTCAGGACAGCACACAGTAACACAACGTCCAATGTATTTCCAGCTACATTTGTCAATGATTTGTTGACTGTTTGATGAATTCTGACTGTTTGATGTGTTGCTGAA
>NC_045159.1:13727739-13795239 GCF_900700415.2 Clupea harengus | reverse complement strand
TATTCCTTGTATGTTAATGAGAATGGTCCACACTTAAAACAAATATTGCAGAAAGATGAGACTGGTATATAGGAATTCACCACTTTTTGAGGTATGGGGTTTTATAGATAGATAGATAGATAGATAGATGATAGATAGATAGATGGATACTTTATTAATCCCGAGGGAAATTTAGGTCATCCAGTAGCTTATACACATATACACTTTTACACCTCACCGACATACATACATAAATCACATATACATACACATAGGGAGAACATATTCACACAGAGTGTTTCCAGATACAGGAAAGGGTCTGACCCTATTGTACAGAGTGCAATGATTTTGACAGTGTCAGTGTCCAGGAGGAAAGTGATCTTGTGCTGCTGGTGTGGATAGTGCAAAAAAAATATAATGTTCTTGTGCTTGTGAGGATGGGTAGTGCAAGATAGTGATCTTGTGCTTGTGTGTGTGTGTGTTTGGAAAGTGCAAAGAGCAAAGTGATAGTGCAGAATATGTAAGTGGTAAAGTTTGTGCATGGGGCTGAGATGAGATGAGCAGGGGAGGGCAGACTGAGGTAGACTCATGCAGAGAAGTCCATCTCCCTCCCCCTCCCCTTCTGCATGGCGTTAAAAAGCTGAATGGCCCTGGGGACAAAGGACTTCCTCAGCCTGTCCGATGAGCATGACAGGAGTCTGTCACTGAATATGCTCTTCTGTCTGTTGAGAGTACTGTGTAGTGGGTGGTGGACATGGTCCAAGATAGTCAGCAACCTACTCAGGGTCCTTCTCTCCGCCACCGTTGTGAGGCAGTCCAGTTCGGTGCCCACAACAGCTCCCGCCTTCCTCACCAGTCTGTCCAGTCGCCCCGCATCCCTCTTCTTTATGCTGCCTCCCCAGCACACCACAGCATAAAAGAGGACGCTGGCAACCACAGACTGGTAAAACATGCGCAGGAGTTTGTTGCAGACATTGAAGGACCTCGACCTCCTCAGGAAGTAGAGCCGGCTCTGACCCTTCTTGTAGATTGCATCAATGTTGGCTGACCAGTCCAGTTTATTGTCCAGATGCACTCCTAGGTATTTGTAAGTGTTGACCACCTCCACACTGACCCCCTCGATGGAGACTGGTAGCAGAGGAGGCTGAGACCTCCTAAAGTCCACCACCATCTCCTTGGTCTTAGAGGTGTTCAGCTGCAGGTGATTGTGCCTGCACCACTGCACAAAGTTGTCCACCAGGCTCCTGTACTCACCCCTATAGGCAAGTATTTTTGTATCATGAATGGAATGGTCATGTCAAACACAGGTAAACCCAAGCTATGCGCTATATTGCTCCAGTTAGCAAGATTATATCAGTTTAAATTGTGCTGTGGTTGGTGTTTGCAAGGAATTTGCAGGTAGTTAGCTAGTTAGCTTGCAGGTAGGTAGTTAGCTTGCTAGTTTTAGACCAAAACTCCTCACTGCTACTTTAAGAACACTGGTTAGTGAGCAAATGACAAGATGTCATACAGGTATCATTAAGAAATGCATGTGTATGATCAGAATTCCAAGCAGTCTTCACTGTTTGTGTCACCCTTTTTGAGCCCCACGCCAGATTGAAGTCATCCATACCAGTGTGACGTCGGCTGCTTAAAATGGTGCTGCGCTTGGGAGAGCTGTGATGGGGAAACACTTCATTGCATACCCTGCGGTGTGTGCCACTAATGTGCCACTCGCAGCTACTCGCAAGGCCTATTTTTCCTCATTCTGAAACTGTAACATATCAAAGATATGACCGTCGCATCTCATTCTTATCAGAGAGCTGTCGCACTGGGGGAACATAAAATATTCATCTTTATATTTATATCTGAACAAACAGCAGATATGCTTCATTTCCGCACATCTTTCACGCTGTGTAGGGGGAAGGGAGGCAAGAGGAGGGGGATGAGAAGGAACGATAAGGGCACATTTGTTAAAGCAGCCACAATCTCACATCTGTACAAATTGTGAGAGAAGCCTAATAAAAATCCCAATTCAATTTGTATTGATATCGAGCTTGGGGATGATTGTTGATCTTTGCAGAGACATGGCTGAGAAATGCTCTACTGAGAATTGTGCATCTGCGCTGTGTGGATAGTGACAAATGGCTTAATTTTCCTCCATTGTCCCACAGCTGTCACAGATACAGTAAATTATTGATGAGAGTTTCAGTTATTTGTATGTCCTCAATAGTTAGGAATATAGATGTGTGTGTGTGTGTGTGTATGTGTGTGTGTGTGTGTGTGTGTGTCTATCCATGCACACATTTTTTGCTTATATATACGTGCATGTGTTTGTGTGTATATGCAGTGTGTGCATGGAAGTAGCTGATGGCAACTGAAGGAATAGAGAGGTTTCTCTGTGTCTCTGGAAGTGTGAGTGTCTGTGTCTGTGTGTGTGTGTGTGTGTGTGTGTGTGTGTGTGTGTGTGTGTGTGTGTGTGTGTGTGTGTGTGTGTGTATATGTGTGTGTGTGTCTGTGTGTGTGTGTGTGTGTTGTGTGTGTGTGTGTTTGTGTATGTGTGTGTGTGTGTGTGTGTGTGTGTGTGTGTGTGTGTGTGTGTGTGTGTGTGTGTCTGTGTATGTGTGTGTGTGTGTGTGTGTGTGTGTGTGTGTGTGTGTGTGTGTGTGTGTGTGGACACGTAGTTCAGTCAGAGTGTGTCCACATCTGCTAGCATAAACATGAATAAAGCATGATGGACACAAGAGTTGTTGGTGACCACTGCTGTTGAAAGGCATAGCAAGGAATTTCGCATGGCTTCGGTTTTCCACTTGTCTTTGTTGGAGTCACTTTGCCACACACAAACTACAGTTGCCACATCATATAAAAAATTCATAGTTCAGATGTTCAGATGCACAGAGCACCTTGGGGGGATCACTTACTACAGTGATTGCTCTTCAGAATTCTGTAGCATCTGTGCAAAAATCCTCCCACAATCCACAGCTCCATGCAACAGTATAATGTGATGGTAATTAAATTAGTAATGGATAGCAAACTAAGTGAGACTATGAAAATTTCAAATATAGCAGAGTTATGAGCTATGTTGGGGGTGTGGGGCATCACATAAGCATCCTTTCTCAAGTCAGTTTTATTTATATCGCGCCAATAACAATTGAAATTGTTGCCCAGAGCCTGAAACCTGAAAGAGCCTGAAAGAGCAAACTTTAAGGCGACGGTGGCAAGGAAAAACCCACTTTTAGCAGGAAGAAACCTTGAGCAGAAACTCAGCACATAAGGGGGGACCCATCTGCTTGGGGCCGGACAGAGAGATTAATTCCATGATACAAACGGTTCATACATGATACACACAAGAATTAAGTGCATAAAAAGGGAGAGCCAGCATTCAAAGTATGGGTTGTAAAACAGCGTAGTGGGTATACAGTGTGCTCACAGGGTTACTATGAAAAGGATAAGCAAAGCAATGAAGCAGAACACTGTGTCAATGATTCGTTTATATTATGGGTAAACAGGCTGGCACACAATGTGTTTATATGAGGTATCATAAGCAGAGAAGAAATTGTGCATAACAGTTTGGTGGGAATGGACAGCTGTAGGCAGAGGTTTTCTGGATCAGGAGCAGCACCATCCCACAGTGGAGATTATAGGAGGGGAAGAAAAGAGATGAAGTAAGTGTACAAGGCTAGGTTGCCTTTGTTAGAAATTACAGTATATCCTACATGAGAACATAGATTCATGGTAGAAGCCGCTGTGGTCACCAAAAATGTGGTAGGCACAATCTCCCAAATGGTAACCTTATCATGGTAACAAAGGGAAGTCCACACCCTGCCATCACTCAGAAATTGGGGTCAGGAAGCAAACTGAGATGTGAGTAACACCCACCAATTGTAGTATGAGAATGGGGGTAGACCACTGAGGATCATCTCAGACAAATGGTCAGAGAAATGTTATTATGAATTTGAGAAAGGTCGTCAGACCTATTTCCATTGGAAGCTTAGTTAATTTAAATTAAGAGCCACAGGAGGTAAATTGAACAGTATACATTTCTAGAGTTGGAGAGGCTTGTGGTTCAGATTTCCTTGCTGAATCCGGAGTATGCTCCACATGCTTCATTACTGCTCTTAATTGGAAGACTGTTGCATCAACCACAAGAGAAATGCCTTTTTTCCCTCACCTTATATGCAGATATGTAATTATAGGTTGAAGTGATGAGGAACAATGCTATCACAGCCATCAGCATTTGCAGTCAAAGGTCCTACTATATAGGAGAGAACAGAGACATGTTAGAAAAACAGAATATCAGTCATACACACACACACACACACACACACACACACACACACACACACACACACACACACACACACACACACACACACACACACACACACACACACACACACACACACACACACACACACACACACACACAGGGTTCACATGCATTTCTCAGTGTCTGAATGATGCATTGCCCAATTATCTAAACATCAATTTCATTACACTATGGCATGCCACAGGCGTTCCACTTTAGCTCATTTGTGTTAGTTCATCAGTGACATACCAGCTCATAGTCAACACCTCGGCCAATTTGACATTCATTAATAATTTACACTGATCCATTGTAGTCCCCCGTCGAAAAAGAGCTCAGATGTGTCATGGTCATCTGTACTAACCCAAAGCACTGATGAGAGCCTGTGATGTTTTCATTGAACTGCCTTTGTGAATGTAATGACCAGAGGTGACCCAGGAATGACCATGTAGAGTAGGATACAATTTATAGCGTATAAATATGATGCAATTGATGATATTTTGTCAATGACGTCTGAAAATATGATCATATCCATCTGTGATGAGGCGAAGTTCTGACTTGGACAAATAGACCAAAGTAATAAACACAAGTACTTTCCAAACCCAGCTTGCAAAATTGGATGAACAATTGTTGTCTAGCCAATAGCCATGTTTCCACTATCGGGCCAGTGCAAGCTAGGCGTCTCTTCAGGTCAACTGGGCCTAATGGTCTGGGGCCTCAAGCCGCGAGAACAAAGACATTTGCATTTCTACTATCGGGCCGATAGCCCTGCAGTATTACCCTCATACCCACCTATAACATGCCACCTTGGTGTAAACGTCACCCATCCCACCCTTTTCATAAGTGAGTGGGACGTTCAAGTTGAGGTATCATGCGATGAAGTCTAGATGCCAGGCACGACCTAAGTTAAATAAAGGAATGTAATGGAAACCGAAGTGGCTGTTTGTTTGCTGTTGCTTATCTTCACTTGGTGGAATGTACAGTCGACACTCAAATAAAGCCATCCTTCCTAACGTGAACTTACCTGGCAGACTCCTCTATTGCTTACAACTGTCACGTACTAGAATAGAAGTTCATTTATCAACCACTATTGTGACGGGCTGAGCCTTGGGTTGCAGTCAAAATGTGAGTTTGGCCAAAAAGCTCAGAGACAGAGTGAGGGTTCAAAGACATATTGTTAAATAACTTCAAAAGTATCCAGGAAACCTGCTTAGCCTCTCAATATGCAAAGGACAATAATCAGCAGTCTCACTGAAAATATAACCTGCTAAGCCAGAGGACAACATTCAGCAGTCTAATGAAAAGAAAAACCTGCTAAGCAGAGGACAACAATCAGCAGGGTCACAAATACAGTATGCACATACCTGACAAGACAAGGTTTCTCTTCCCTAGACAGAAGAAATGAACATACAGAAGGTGGCCAGCACCATTTCTAAAAAGGGGGTATACACAAAAAGCAAACAATACACAGATGATAAGACAGACCCCGAAACAAACACATGGTATTTCTCAGTGTTTTAAACAACAAAGAAATAACTAGGTAATAAAATCATATTTTCCAAGTATGTAAAAAACACCTTATGAAAGTGGTCTGGCCCAGACCATTTCCAGTGTCCCAACTGCCATTCTAGGGAATCAGCAGTGTAATTAGCTAGGAACCAAAATAAATGTTTAGTGCTTCCGGCGGGTGCTTCTTTGCGTCGGACTGACCAGCTAACTGAGGCCATGAACTTTCCAACACATCGGTAATCCATTTTCTTTTCTTCAGTGACACACAGTTGGTGCACCAACCTTGTCCACTTTAATAAATGTTTTAGAACTTTATTGAAGTTCGTGTAATCAGTTGTATGTTTGTTTGTTTGTGTGTGTGTGCAAATCCATGTGTGTTTGGGTGTGCTAGCGGTTGCAAATACGGGGTAGCAGTATGCCGTTCATGTGCCGTCGCACCACGACCGTCACACATATCACAGATAATCTTAGCCTAAAGATGTGGCTCTAATATAAGCAAGCTGTGGCATAGTTCACCGTCAGATAGCAAGCTAGTCTCAATTCTTTACATAAGTGAAGTTAAAGTTAGTTAGTCTGTGTTTAATCGATCTGCTGTTGTGTTGAAGGGTTGATGCCTGTCCAATCGGGTGACATCAGCAGCATATTATTGGTGCTGTTGTCAGAATAGTACCAATGTTATCTTGGTGGCCCTCGTGAAGACAGTATTACTATTTATGCACAATTGCACCCACATTTATTTCAGGGCGCAGCAAGGAAAAGAGTGCAGCTGTGCCGGTGGTGACTGCACTGCAAGCTGCCTCTTCAGCAACAGAGATCAGCGATCCCCAGTCTTCAACAGCCACCAGTCTTCAGAGTGGGAGTTCTTCGATCCCGAGCAGCTGCAGCAAGACCAGGTTCAAGATCCTGTCCTCGCCTGGGTCCAGTCCTATGACCACCCTGGACAGCCATCTCAGCCTTGGGCCCCGAGACCAAAGCCCTCCATTCCCAGTGGCCCAGCGGGCAGAACGGGCTGCTGTATCGAGTCTGGGGCCCCGGCAAATTTGCTATCACCAAGACTTTCCGTCGGCTCCAGTCCCAGTTTTATTGGCTGGGCTGTTGGTAGGACGTTAAGCTGCATATTCATCGGTGTGAGGCCTGCCCAGTTACTAAATAAAGCTGCATGTTCATCGGTGTGAGGCCTGCACAGTTAATAAATAAAGCTGCATGTTCATCGGTGTGAGGCCTGCACAGTTACTAAATAAAATAGGGCCTAGGCGACTTGCATTTGCAAATTTGGTTTGAAATGTTTTATACTGTATACTGGTTCTTGATACCAGGTTATTTTTTTAACTAATGATGTTTGAAATGTTACTATGAATGACATAGCCTACCCTTCATTATGACCAGCATTTGCATATTTAACATGTTTCGTCTTGCAGCTTATACTCCAGATGTGGCACCAGGCTACCATTCTTTAAGATAATGTAATGTCAATCAACTGCGGTATGCTTCCAGCTTACAAGCTATCCACCTGCTGCCTACATGCCGGCTGTCAGTTTAAGTTCTGATGGTGCAAAGTATTAGGAGGGAGGGGCTGCGCCCCTGCATCGTCTCTCAACTCTTACATGCAACAAACACTAAATAACAAGTTAGATCTTACACAGTGGCGTAACGTAGTTACGACGGGCCAAGGGGCAGGCTATTATGACGGGTCCAAGTCAGTGGCGTAAGGCAGTGATTCACAAACATTTTACAGTCCCGTGCCCCCTTATATCCATGTTTGTAACCGCCGCCGTCACGCCCCCTCCCCCCGCACAGATATTTTGCCTATAACACTTGAAACTGTGAAGTTGTCAGGGTAGATCACTAACCACCGCCACGCCCCCTCCTCCGCGTACATATTCCGCCTTCAGACTATATAGATTGACGTAAATATGTCTATGGCCCACGGCTACGGGCCCCAGAGACCCATGGGCCCAGGTGCGACCGCACCTGCTGCACCCCCTATAGTTACGCCCATGATCTTACATGCAGACACTCTGCAAAGCAAATTCTCTGTATTTTTTCAGTTCAGTTTAATTCTATTTTTGAATCTGATAAAATTACTGGACCTCAGTGACCCCATAGCTTGTTATGGCATGAGCACCTTGTTGACTCGACTCTACAGAGTAAAGGATTCCCTTTGAATATGCAATTGAGGAACCCTTTGAAAGGAAGAATCTAAAGTATGTGGAACTGGTAGCCCAAGCAAGGGAACGACGTTGGCAAGCACACACAAGACCAGTGGAGAAAGATGTTAAAGGCTTTGTAGGAAAATCTAACCACAATGCTTCTGTTGGATATTGGCTTTCAAGGACAATCACTTAGAGGAGCTTTAAAGGAGTTGTCTGAGGCTGCTGAAAACGCGAGCCAATCGTTATGGCTGAGGCGCTAACAGATTACTTGGGGACATGAATTTAGCTGTATTACGTGAAGAAGCCTGTTGTTGCAAGATGCTCTGGAAGTTGGCATCCTGGCATACTTCGACATACTTACTTTGGCATAAGGGATCTTGGCATACATAGAGCCTGCAGCAGCAGGGTCGTGTACTTTATCAATTTGGCAGATAATAGTGTAATTACAAATGCAAGAGCACAACTGCATTCGAAGAAGCTCGAGACTGCCACGTGTTATTATATTTGAAAAAGGTTGCCAAAAAGGAACTGCTGAATGTGTCAAACTGTCAGAATGCAAATTGACCTGGACAATGAAATCATTGAACAAAGGCCTCCTCAGCTGACCCGTTTCCATCCTTATTCACCCTGCCGTGTTAAAGCCCTCAGCCTTTTCCAGGCACCTTCCAGTCCTCATAAAAAGATGTGGTGTGTGAATGTAGACACATTAATCCTGGAGCAAAAAAGAAGCGCAGCAGGAGGAGAGGAGGTTCTCAATGTTTCTGACAAGAGCATGAAATAAGTGTATATTGCCAGTCTGTGTGTGTGTGTGTGTATGTGTGTGTCTCTGCCTGTCTGTGTGTGTGTGTTCATCCATGCTGTATAAATGCACTGAGTGGTACCATAGATGGCTCCCTGTAACTCTAACATGTTCTGACAAAGGGAAAAATGAATAGTGCTCACTACGTCGCTGTCTCCTTTTCTACCAAGGTGAGTAAACTGAGTCACAAGTGTACTGTACAACAGCTGCACCCCCTGGTCATGCCAGAAGGACCTCTTTTACACCCATCCCCACCGCCCTCAACCCATCACGTCACCATGATGAGCACATTAATGAAACAGCAGCACCAGCAGCAGCAGCAACAACAGAAAAAGAAGAAAACAGATGAGAGAGGAGACTGAGATCAAGCGCAAAAAAAGTCCCCATAATGGTTGGTGCAATACCAGAGCTTTTTGAGCTGTAATAGTGGAAGTAGTGGGGCTAATCTGTCAGAGGTGTTAGGAGGATACAGATAGGAATGGGGTAAATAGATAGGCAGGTGAAGAGGAAGAGGGGAGAGAGAGGAAGACTGTGTCTCAAGGAGCGCTCCCAGTCCAGATGTTTTTTTTGTGTGTGTGTAAATCTAGAGGCTCAAGATAATTTAGCCAATGCAATGAATCAGGAAAATTCACCCATGACTATATGACTATGACGCTGTAAGGTCTTCCTCGACGTCATGTAGCCAAATATAGCAGTAATGACTCCTGGCAGGAAACATCGACTGGAAATGTGGCTTCTTTGATCTTTAAGATTTATGAACTTTACGATTACGATTTTATGCAGGAACAAAGAGAAAGCCCTCTCGCCCTTCCTTTGCTCTTCTCAAGAGAGAAAACCTGAGAGGCACACACACACACACACACTCACACAAATACACACACACAAGGGGGAGTTGACAACACAGGCAAAACAACCTGATATTGTAGATGAAGGAGTGGGGGATACAAGTGTGTGTGTGTGTGTGTGTGGAGGGGGGGGGGGGGGGGTTGAGAGGAAGAAGCAGGAGTGGGTGAGATTAAATGGGGAGGGGGAGGGAAGGGAGACAGAGCTGAAGAGTGAGAGAGAGAGGTGGAATGAGAGACAGAGAGAGAGAGAGAAAAGATAGGAGGGGTGATGATTAAGACGTGGAATGGGGAGGGGAGAGAATGCAAAGAGCAAAGAGGAGAGCCTGATCTAAGGACAGGCACATTGTAGCTGGCTGGTGCTCTAGGTGCAGTGAGAGAGACCGATAGCTAGCTAGAGAAAAACAAGAGAGAGAGAGAGAGAGAGAGAGAGAGAGCCGGAGCGCAGACGACACAGCCGCCGCGGCGACCACACTCTGTCCGGCACCATGACAACCGAGGCAAACGCATGCCGAGCCCCAAGCTCTCTCACTATGCCAATCAAGGGGATGTGAGACATGGCTCTGTGTGTGTGCGTGTGTGTGAGCGCGCGCGTGTCTGTGTAGGTGTGTATATGAGCCTCTTTCGGGAGAGAGATAGAGAGAGAGAGAGAGAGAAAGAAAACAAGAAGAAGGAAAAACACACACACACACGAGGCAGTTGTCCTCAGAGGAGGAGAAGCAGAAGGAGGTGGATAGATCTCTCCCTCTGTGACACACCGTGGATATTTACATCTTTGTTTTTCCTTCTCCGTTATGTTTTCATTGTTCCTTCTCTAGCGGAGGGGAGTACTGCGTCGGGGGGTAGCAACGCCGCTAGAAGAAGATGGAGGGTCTTCAGCCCACCTCTTGCTCTCTGAGTGCTGCCTCTCTAGACTGGGGACCAGAAGCCTGGTGCGCTACAGCCACTGCCCACCAGTAGCAGCCAGAGACCCCCTCAATGATCCTGCGCTGAACCAGACAGCAACCGCACAACCAACGGAGAGAAAAGCTGGTTTGGAAGAGAGAAAAAAACCCACACAGGACCTGCTTGCTCTCACTGGTGGCTGGGCTGCCACCGATACACAGCATGTAAAGAGATCCACATCGGGTGAGTTTGGCTTTTGCGAATCCAGTTTGAATCTGACTGGTATTGTGTTAGAGTACTCTCATAGGAGCTGTTTATTCAGGCTTAATATTTCATAGATTTGATATGGATGTCTTTAAAGATATGAATACATGATAAATGGTCTTCAGGTCAGAAACAAGAAGTCAATATCAGTGAAAAAAAATGTATGACACTAGTCTACACTTAACTGACAGTGTAAAAAAAATGGAACTTCAACTTGACAGCAGAAAAAAATGTGTGAGAAGAATAAAAAAGAAAAACATTAAATGAAACCTAAGTTAAACACATGGTTGAATGAAAAAGAAAATGAAACCAAAAAAAAAAGCCCACCTCACCAGCAAACTGACAGGGTGAAAAGGAAGGGTGTAGGACACTCTCTATTCTTACGTGATGCCCATGCCTTATTGAGATCTAGACAGCACTAACAGGGGCATGAGTGGTGAACATGCTCTCTGGAACCTCTTGTCCTCAAACCCTTTTTGGAGAAAAAAGGACACCAACACAATTAAGCAGCATGCTTCTCCTCTGAGGAAGGGGGGGGGGGGAGGAGAGACGGCTCCACAGGTTATTAACACCCTAATGAATCTCCCTCGGCAGCCAGCCTTAAATGCCACCGAAACACCTGAGCGCACCTCCATCCCTCCCCCCCCCCCCCTCTCTCTCTCTCTCTCTCACGCGTGCGGAATGTATGGACCGAGCTATGAAGCGCTGGAGAAGATACACTCGTGTTTGTGCTAAATCCAATCCAGAAATCCGTCAATCAGCCAGCCAGTCAATCAATCGCCACGTGTGGCATTAGAGCTTTTCCACTAGACTCCCGCGAAACACGCGTTTGTGCTTTGACATGATCACTAACAGAGACAGTTAAAGACAGAAATGGAAACAGAGAGAGACAGACAGGAAGAGAAGGAGAAAGAGAGAGAGGGGAAGAGAGGGAGAGCAATTTAGCATAAGGGATGGACGATCTTGATGGCTGTGCTGCGTTTACAGACACACACATGTTAAGTGCTCCACATAAAGGCGTATGTAAATAGTTCGGCGATGATGCGTCTCTGATTGAATGCTCACTCCAGGGAAGATGGAGCGTACCCAGGTGGGCTTTGAAGTGACACCTGTGGCGATGCACCTGAGATCTATGCACGCTCGCATTTCATCATCTGGCAACGATTACGGAAAATAATATTGCGTGACGACTCGTCAACCTCGTTATTTAAGCGCATACTTCCCCCTGTTTACTGATATTCTCTGAAGTAACTTGTTTATTTACTCAAATTGCACAGCTCTGCTTAGTGTTCCACATCAGTTAAATGGTGCTACTCAATATTAGAAATATGACATTCTCTAAACCTTTTGTCAACCCTGTGGAAAAATAGAACCATGAAAGTCATACTTATGTGTGAAGTTAAATAATTATCTCTTACATTTAAAATATATATTTTCCCAGTAAGGGCTAACTGATTTCAAAGTTGGACACCCTTAACATGAATGCTGCTGTTGGCTTTTTTTTTCTCCAGTTTTGATGGTAGCGCACAAACAGGAAAGCTGTTGAACACTTATGAGCATACATGAGCAGATTCTCTACATGGTACCAGTAAAATGATTGCTGAGAGTATATATGTGTCCAATTGCTTGAGAAAAGAGCCTATGCCTTCTTGGTGAAACTACACACTGTTTAATACAATTTTCTTCCCTTTTTTCTCATTAATCAAAAAAACAGTGTGTAGTTTCACCTCTCAAAGCACAAGCTGTGATACCACAGCTGCCCAAGCTCACACCCAACACACACATCTGCTACGCAGCAAAGGGAAAGCACGGGGCAAATGCCATCTTGGGGATGACGGCATTCCCCTTACTAAAAATGGGGGGTGGTGGTGGTGGGGCGGGGGCGCATTAGCGCTAGTGGTGATCATCCATCACCGTGGCGTGAGTCACCCTGACAGGGAAGCAGACGATCTTAAGGGGCAGAACGGGGTGCAGTGCCGGCTCCATCTCTCCCTCTAAATCTCTCCCTGCATCCGTTCTCTCTCTCTCTCTCTCTCTCTCTTTCCTCAACTCCCTCCGTCCGTTAGTTCTCTCCCTCTCTCTTTGTCCCCCGCCGTCCTGCCACAGACACACAGACAGCTGGCTTAAAAACCAAACCCTGAGGAGAGGGGCATTTGAACCTCCAGGGGGATAGCCTCTGAGGGAGTACCTGTTGTTGTTTGGGAGCTTCCTCATAGGAGTGGCCCAGTGCCACTGGGGCCTTCCAGCATGTCAGGCTGCCTCCTCCATCAACCCGCTCACTGCTGCACTCCCTGTTGTTGATGTCTGATGGTGTTGTCAGCTCATTCCACACTACACCAGCGCTGTCAAGGTGAACCTCCCTCTCTCCCTTGTGCTCCACTTCTTCAAGATGCTTTTGAGGTGTCAGCCATGCTACTGCCGGCTCGGCATTCAACAGGAAACAGCCGTTGCTGGCTGGCAATGAGGGGCTCTCATGAGTTCAATTTGTATCTTGTGTGTGTGTGTGTGTGTGTGTGTGTGTGTGTGTGTGTGTGTGTGTGTGTCTGTCTGTCCATGTCTGTGTGTGTGTGTCCGTGTGTGTCTTTCTCTGTCTTTGGGGGCTGTATTGGAAAATGGTGTTGCACATTTAATTGATAACAATGAAACATGAATTTATCGTTTGCTGTTTGACTGTGATGCCCAGCAGACCATGAAGAGCCATTATGCACAGTTTACGAGTGCCAGCATACAGTATGTTTCTTTTATGAGGCATGACTGATGTTGTAGAAGAGAGATTACACTTAAATGTCTTTGCGCTTGAGCTAGCAAGATCATATTAATCATATGTGGCAGTTATGATGGAATAGATAAGATCCCCTTAAACCCCTTCATATGTTGTCACTCTGCAATCTCGCTACCTTACTACAGACATACATGAAAAGCTAAATAATCTTTCCTGGAAAAGATTTGCATCTCCCATTTTCATTCCCACCAAATTGAGACAAACTTAGATAAACACAGTAAGGGAGATAACAAAACCCACTCTTCACTCTTTACTGAGATAAACACTCAGATGATAAGGTATAGCACAACAAAACGAGAGTGGTGATACAGCTCTATTTAAATAATAACTACAATCTCAGAGCTATGTTCCACGAACCACTCTCATTTCCACCTGTACTGTTAACTGGTTCTGTGCCTCTTCAGTTCTCTATTCAATTCACAGTTCTAGTGTTTACTCCTTCTGGTCACTCAGCAATGAGTAACATTTCTACATATTGTATGTTTGTGCTCCATCTGAGTCTGTTGAATTGGGGATGGGGATGGGGAAGAATGGGGAGAACCTCTGCAGTGATGGTAAAGCTCAGTGCCAGTACTCCACTAATACATTCGGTTTCTCAGTGGACTATTCCTGTCATAAAAAAAACCCAACATCTTGTTATTGGCAAGGCACTTTTGGTTAGTTGCTCGCTCCTAACTGGAAATGTGACTTCTGTGTTCTTAACTCCTGTGGTTCTACACGTGCTGTAAATAAGAGTGACTGGATGATGAGAGGGAGCATGTGCAATTACATTTTGCCAAGACCCAATTCAAAACCACAACCAAAGCATCTCTGCATTATTGATATGCTTGCCGACAGCTTCCCGCGATTTAGGGAGGCAAGGGGAGGGGAAGGAAAAGAATAAATAACTGCAGAGGGATGGTGGTGATGTATGAAGGTGGGGGGAGGCAAGTGTGATCTTAAATATGCATTAGGCCCTTCCTCAACTCTTCCCCCCACAAATGTCTCAAGATTCTTCTGCAAGCTAATCAATGGGGGCGTCTGTTGTTCCGGCCAGTGGTCTGTTGTTCCTGCCAGCGGTACACCAAAATCAAAAGTGTGTTCAGAGCCTAGGTCATTTCCCTCTCTCTCTCTCTCTCTCTCTCTCTCTCTATCTTTTCTCCTTCCCTCATCTGCTTTGGAGAGAACTGCTCCTCAAGCTTAGCCCAAGGCCAAGAACAAGAGCCAGCAGATCTCATCACTGTTCTTCAACAACAACACAGAAAAAAAAACAAGAAAAAAAAAACATCCATTCCTTTTTTTGCCCTGTTGAAATGCATACAGTACAGCACCAGTGCCCTGCCCACTCACTGTACCACACGTGTAGCGCCTGCTTGCCTGGCTGCTGCTGCCCAGAGAAGTACTTTGAAAGAGTGATGTTAACCGTTTCCCTGCATCGCAGCACACTCGCTCCTGGACATGCCAGATGATGCCTGCGTTCTATTTTTACTGCTTCACATTACAGTACGGATTGATAAGTGTTCACTCAGTATCTTACATGCTTATGTGATGTTCAGAGAGGGATACAAATTGCATCGTAGACTTTTTTTTGCAATGTGGTTTATTTAACAAGCCATATAAACAAGTAAATGGCAAAATTGTATATGAGAGTGCAACCTCTTAAATGTTTTATTTATTGATAGAGATCGATAGGTATTGTCCACCTACCCATTTGTCACAGAGAAGTATCAAACCTAACCATAAACATTTATAATGTTTTTTCAAATACATGTATATTCTTCCATACAGTTTATTTAGCAGTATAAAAATGGTACTGAAAAGCGAGCCCTGCCAGATGAAAGCTACCAGGCTGAGCCTTTAGTTTGTGTGTGGTAGTAAAGGCTTGCACTGCATCTTAAGCCATTCAGCCAGCGTAATCACAAACTGCACACAAGCAAAGAGCTAATCAATAAATACCTGAATGCTCGCAGCTGAAGCATGTCTACCATTTAACTAGCCAGGCTGGCCAGACCCACATAACAGTAAATTGTACTTGTAGTGGCAAGGAAGACAAATTAATCGTACTGAGAGTATTTGGGGTCTATATGTGTGTTATTGTGTGTGTATGTGACAGAGTGTATGCTATGTGTGTGTGGTTAAGGCTGTCTAAGTAGGCGTATGAGTACAGGTCAGCATGAGAAGATGAAGGCATTGTGTGTGAGTGTGTGTGTACATTTGTGTGCCTGGTCTACAGGCCCATGAGCTTTGCTTACGTGTGCGTGTGTGTGTGTGTGTCTGTGTGTGTGTGAGTGAGTGAGAGAGAGTGTTTGTGCCTGCAGAGGCTACATGTGTTTACAGTGGTGCTCATTTGTTGCAGAGGCATTCTGATGAGCCCAGGTGTCAGTACAGGGTTATAAACGCTCTGAATAAAACATGCGCTGATGAACACTGCACATAACATTCAAAGAGAGAGTCTGGGACTTCTGTCATGACGCAACCAGCTCACCTAACATCAGTACCAACGGAACGCAAATGCAAAAGCATCTCGCCTACCCATCTTTACCTCCTCTTCTCTTCTCCTGGATCATTTGGAGACTGACATGAATAAATAGTTCCTTTAATGCATAGAGGATCAGATAAGGTGGATGGGTCTGTTACTGCCAAAAACTGGGATTCTAGTGAGACTACTGCAGTGTTCGGTCTCTGGTATGATCGCTGCCAATAACGGTGAAATGCTGCATCTGTCAGAAGGTGCAAGAAATGAAGCTGCTCTCCGAGGGGTTGTTTTAGTGAATAATTCAGGACCCTGTGTTGTTTAATGGCACACAAGCGTATACCAGTCAGTCAGTGACTAATAGAGTGAAATACAAATTACTATAATAGTTTTCGCTGCTAATGGTTTCATTCCCATTCCAGACACAAATCATATGTTTGGATATGACAGGGCGACACACACAAAATACAATATTTTATGTTAGCAGTACACGTTTTATAAATAAGCGTAGTTTTTTTTGCCATTTTGTCCTCCTTGTGGTTTTATGAGGGTTGGAAAAGCAAGAAAATATGTTTCCATGCCCATGTCTAAGGTCTAAATATTCATACAAAGGAGTCAGATTGGGAAGGCTGGTTGGGGTGCGTGTGTGTGTGTTTGTGTGTGTGTGTCTGGCATACGGAGAGGTCAGCCTTTTGATTGGAGGGCGCAAGGTGGAATCGATGGAGCAAACAGCAGGCTCAATAACCTGCATGCCACACTCAAGCATCTGTTCACTGATCTCAGTGTCACCAAGTGTGTGTGTGTGTGTGTGTGTGTGTGTGTGTGTGTGTGTGTGTGTGTGTGTGTGTGTGTGTGTGTGTGTGTGTGTGTGTGTGTGTGTGTGTGTGTGTGTGTGTGTGTGTGTGTGTGTGTGTGTGTGTGTGTGTGCAGTCTGTCACAGTTGATGTTTGGACATAACTAAAGGCTTTTGTTTTGTGTTTGTACTGCTGCTTTCTGTCTTTGACTTTAATTATCATCAGTCACATTTGGCAATTCTTCACCTAAGGAGATCTGAAACCATAAATCACCCGCTAGTACTCATTTTGGTTTGAAAGATGGACAGAAGGGCTATTATTGCAACCATTTTATTGATTATTCTCCGCAGAAAGCCTCTGGAATAATTTGTGTTCTCCAACTCTATTGTACAGCACTTACCCGTGATTTACTAGGCCTCAAGTGATTGTATGACTGGCCACAGCAACGAAGAGAAACGTCAGTGAGCTTGTCAGTAATTCTGCTCTGCTAAAGGGAAGCGGTTCCTCGTTAATGAGGTTCATCCTGAGGATGTACGCCCGATGGAAGCGCACACATAATGGCTTTGAGGGCGTGCAGGGCTCAGGGGTCACTCCACCGGGATTCAAATCAGGATGGAAATGTGTGACAGGCCCCCGGGTTTGAGTGGCACAAGGCTACGGTGGTTCAACAAGAGGGGGAAGAGGGGGGACACAAGCAACTTAAAGGAGTCCAGTCTCTAAGGGCATGGCTGCCCTAAATGCATGCACAGAGTGGCGGGCTGCTGTTTCCCATTCCTCTTCATGTTTAACCCACCGCAGGGCCAACTGACTCAGCACCTCAGCCGTCCAGGCAGGGCAGGAGAAATATCCCCCCTAATGTCACCTAATGCATGCAGGCCACAACGCACCACCTCCCCAACCTTATCTTCCACTTCCTCCTCAATCTCTCTCTCTCTCTCTCTCTTTCTCTCTCCCCTGCTCTCAGCACCAGTTAGCGAAGAAAAGGGCTTGGCAGGGGTCTGGATCGGCACACCTCCAGGCCCCCATTTTGACGACTGCACTGGGGCATGAATATGGATGCACTTCTCTCTCTCTCTGTCTCTCTGTCTCTCTCTCTCTCTCTCTCTCTCTCTCTCTCTCTCTGCCTCTGCAGAACCAGCTGAGAAGCCAGGAGGTAGCCCTGCAGAGACATACAGGTGCCGCTGTGTGAGGGACTGTAATGAGTTGTGTATGTGTGTGTGTGTGTGTGTGTGTGTGTGTGTGTGTGTGTATGTGTGTGTGTGTGTGTGTGTGTGTGTGTGTGTTTGATTACGGGGGGTGTTGCACATGGGGACCAGTAGATCTGTCACCCATTGCTTCACAGCTTTTCTGTTGCAATCCTGGAAAGAGAGTGAGTGAAGTCGGGAACGGGGAGTGGAAGGTAGGGGAGCTTGCTTACAGAGATCAAAGGGAGATCTCCACCAAGCGTTTACACGTCTGATTAATTCAGCCTTCTGGAGAGGCATCAGAAAGGACAGAGTGGAAAAAAAATGTCGGGGTGAGCCAAGAAAGTCCACATTTTCCCACTGAGTGATGGGACAACTGAGTTTCTTTTCTCTTTTGTTTGTCAGGGACAGTTCATCTTGTTTTGTGTGAAAACTAAAATAGACTCTGACTGAAAAGAAAATCTCCTTCTAGTCGTCCTCTGGAGAGGAGTGCTGTTAAATTCGTGGCAAGCAGAATTTCACTAATTAGAACCAGATGATGTAGTCATGTGATTTCAGGTCTTCAGATGTTTCATAAATAATGGAATGATTATTTATTTTGTTTGGCCTCTCTAAGTCACCCCTGTCGTTTTTCATCTAAGTGCCCCAAAATTCATACTGCTCAACAGCGTGAGCAGAATACATTTTTTTCCCGAATGTCTCTCAGAAACTGGCTCCATATTTAATTTGTGGAAATGCTCTTTTCTTCTGGATCAGAAAACAAAAGCAAAATTCTCAAACTGCACATCCCAGGTCCCATTCCCCTGACACTATCCCTTCTATATTATATCCCAGGGCCTGGACAACCCCCCCGTTCTCCTGGGCATTTATGGCAATTGATTAGTCTAATACGCATTGATCTGAGGCGCTAAGTTCAAGAAGGTCAGCTAGCTTTAATGGGATTTTTTAAATCCATAGGTTAACAGTGACATAGGGGCATAGCGTTGCTTCTTAATGCTGCAAATATTTAGGTACAGCACAGCAGCAATATTTCATAGGCCTTTAAAAATAAATACACTATGCGTGTGCACCAGGCAATATGCCTTGGCACATGACCGTATAAGCTACACTCTTCATGATGATAGCTATTTGGCCCTCGAGCATCCAATAACAACAAGAACTGACTTCTGTGAACATGATCATTTAGCTTGTATTACCAGCACATTCACTGTTGCCATTGTGGCCAATTATCCACATTCAAACCCGAAGCATATTTTTGCTTTTGGAGAAAGCTAAGAAGAGGATCAGAGTTAGAAAGCTGAGGCATGCACTGTAACCTAGATCCCAGTGTCAGGTAGCCTACGCAACAGAAAGCCATTTTAGCCCAGCATGCCACTACCATCTGTGGGTGGAATAATCAGGAGTAAAGGCAAAGTAGAGCCCAGTCTCCAGCCTCCCTTGCAGCGTGGTTACATGTGTTCTAGCTGGATGTGTTTTGGCTATTTGTTCCTCCTGTCCATGATACTTTAGGTAGCCTGAGGAAGGCTACAATGTACTTAATACTTAATTGCATAATCAATCATACCAAAATAATCAATGTATTTCTTACATGAAAGTATGTTGCTACAGGATGAAGTGAAATGTGGGGTTAGGTTTTTGGTCAGTAATATGTAGCAACATGTTTGCATATAAAGAACATAAACCCTGTGAATTCTCTCTAAAGGCCCCGTCACACCATGACGTTCTGGTCAACGTTCTATGATGTTAGAGGAAACGTTGGTAATCGTCCATGGTCGCTGGAATTGCGCCAGAAGAGCTTTGTGTGAAAGCTGGTGAACGCTGTAATCGTCGGTAATCGTCGGTGATCGGAGGAGAACGCTGGTCCAAACAAAAAGTTTTGAACATGCACAAAAGTTCTCATGGAGATCAGCGTTCTTCAACGTTTCATTTAAACGCTGGAGAACTTTCGTGGAACGTTTTATTAACTTTGCACGCGTTTGGCTATCATAGTCAGTCGTTGGGTAGGGTAGACTGAGTACAGTTGATGCACCCGAAATAACGTATGTGCGCAGCAATCCTGAGACGTGATTTTTAGTTTGGACATGCCTACTAACGTCCTCTTTGATCCAGGGAAATTTGAGCACCTAACCCATCTCTCGTAGGAAGATATCGGCGAAAGTTTTTTCACCAAGGGAAGATCTTGATTTTATCATGTCCCTTCTACAATTAATATGTTATTAACCATACGTGATCAACAAACGCAACTTACATCATTGCAAACGTTATTCTGTGCACTATACATCTACATATTCAATGCTATCATGTCATGCAAGGTCATTGCATAATCTAGCGAAAAGCGGAGTGGAGGGTATATGCTTGCTTGAGCCAGCATGAAGTAGATGTAGCCTACTGAACTTGAACATAGCTGAGCACTGTTATAGCTGGTGCTGTTCCATGGCAGATGGATATGATATGAAGACTCTTGTGACAGGGACAATGTGTGTGGATGTGTTGATGTTTTCTAATAATAAACATTGAGAAACACAAATTCAGTGTCAAATTTAAATCATTTATTTTAATAACATAAAACCCCAGGAATAACGCCCGTTATTTCGTAAATAATAACAGTAAATCTTCGTCCGAAGACATTGCTAGTGAAAGAGGCTTTGTATTCTTCTTACTTTCAGCAGCATTTATCATCTTCTTACTTGCAGCAGCGCTAGTAGTAGAAGCCCCCCTCACACCTTTTCGTGGTCTTGGCGGCATGATGTTCACTGTTCAGATCAACTGAATCCACTATGATTTTCCAGCGTTTTATACCCGTTTGACCATAAAACCCACACGCCAGCAAAACGCTTTTCTGTCATTATTCACACGTAAATTACACTCTTAACACGCTCTTCTAAGGTTGACTTATCGTTTGTCGCGCTGGAGTGACACGTCAGCACACGTTTGTCGCGGACCAGTGACACGTCACTTGGTCGGTGTTACACACTCCTCATGCGTCAGTCCCACGCTAGTCATGTGTCAGTCCTACGCAATTATTTCGTTAGTAACACGCCAGATGTGTCCACATCGCCTTCGAACGCTCGAAATTGAACGATTAGAAAGTTCAGAGAACGTTGACCAGAACGTCATGGTGTGACGGGGCCTTGAGGCTAAAAAAAAAAACATGAAGGCCCAAAGTCCAATAACAGTGCCTTGTGTTTTGTGCTATGTTCTTTTGGACGTGCCTATGTCTGTCTCCATTGTGATTCTCCACAATTTATCTCTCACTCACTCTCTCTTTCTGTCTCTGTTTCTCCCTATCCCTCTCTCTCTTCCCAAACCTCTGTCCATATCAAAGTCCTTGTCTCTGTGTCCCTTCTCCAGACCCCTGGGAGACCCCCTCAGACCACACCATCATGAACCCCATGGCGCAGCTGTACTACAAGAAGGCGAGCTACTCTCCCTACCGCGACCGCATCCCGCTGCAGATCGTGCGGGCGGAGGCCGAGCTGTCGCCGGCGGAGCGGGCGTACCTGACGGCAGTGGAGAAGGGCGACTACGCCGGCGTGAAGCACGCTCTGGAGGAGGCCGAGATCTACTACAACATCAACGTGAACTGCCTGGACCCGCTGGGCCGCAGCGCGCTGCTCATTGCCATCGAGAACGAGAACCTGGAGGTGATGGAGCTGCTGCTGTGCCACGGCGTGCTCGTGGGCGACGCGCTCCTCTATGCCATACGCAAGGAGGTGGTGGGCGCCGTCGAGCTGCTGCTCTCTTACCGGCGCCCCAGCGGAGAGAAACAGGTAGAACAAGCAGGCTATGTTTGTGTATATGTAAGTGTGTGTGTGTATGGGGGGTGTATGTGAGAGAGGTATACTGTAAGTGTGTTTTTTGTGTGTACTGTATGTGTGCACTTATGCACATGCCTATAGAGTTTGTACAGTGTGTGTGTGTGTGTGTATGTGTGTACAGTGTGTCTGTGTCATGTGTGTGCATTTGTGTGTGTGTGTGGGTGTGTGTGTGTGTGTGTGTGTGTGTATGTGTGTAGAGTGTGTCTGTGTCATGTGTACCTCTCTCTACATAGGTCAACCTTTGTGTGCTTTGTAAATGTGAGTGTGTTTGTGTACATATCTGTGTATTTTATATGTATATGTGCCCAAAAACACCAGTGAATGTATGAACTGGTTTGCTGGTTTACTTGAGACATGGTATTTACATTTCTAGGGGTTGTTGGAATCATTAACTGCACACGCTGAAAATTATTGTATTGTAGCGTCTCAAGGGTTCGGAGGAGGAGAAAACTAACAGCGTTGCTTACGGTTTATGTATTATTTTGAAACGAGCACAGCAGTAAACTCACATCAATGGCACATAAGGTGGGGAGATTGCCATTCCCACTGACGGACACATTAACGGTGCAGATACTGTACATTCAACTAACACAAGGGACTAACACAGACATTAATCATTACGACACACAGACGACATGGTAAACAATCACACACCAACATCAGACACAAAAGGGAAACGAAAAAAAGACGGAACTATCTTGGGAGAAAAACAACTGGCCGAATGTCAGTCTTTCACCCGAGGCAAATTGAATAATCCCAAACTGAATAATCCCAAGCATGCTACAACATTAACCAAGGCTCCTGAACCATTATGGGAGCTGGCAGAAGAAAGACCAAACCGCATAAGCACCATTCCCCCATTTTACACACTAATTGCAGAACATCCGGATCTTTTTCTGCAAATCCTAATATCGTCAAATCCCATTATGCAGCACACTTGCGCAGGCACAAAACACTTGCTATTCACTACATTAAAGAACCTCATTCCAACTCAAACCAGAGGAATACAGTCTTCAGTGTGTAAGTGGTTCACACTTAATTGTAGTGTGTTTGGATGAATAGCTATTGCGACAAAGACATTGACGCACTTTGAAAATGGATTTCCCGGTAAGAAGGAAGAGACAGGGCAAGATTATCAGAAGGAGAGAGAAGAGCATAAAGGAGGTGTGAGAGGCGCTTGCATTGTGTATGATGAGTATCTCAGGCCTTCTCAGACATCCACATACAGGATGCTGCCTGGAAATGAGACTTTGTACTGTGAATGAATCGTTTAAATTTAGAATTTTAATCAGAGATGTTTACTCTGCTTGTGTGCACTCACACATAAGGAATGCACATAAATTAGACTGAGATGATTATAAATGAATAGAAATAAAACAGCACATTTTGGGCACACTAATATAATCCAGACCTTACTTTGTAACAGATGCAACTCATATTCGCAGGCAAAAAATGATTCCAATTTACTTTTGATCAAATCTGCCGTTTGTACAAAATGTATTAATTATAATGAGCTTTATGAAACTGAAAGGTGTACAGATTAAAGGTTGCCTCAGTAATAGAGTGCTGATTGGAGAATATTGTACTAGGCAGGATACCTCAGTGCTATTCAGCTTTCTAATGTTGTCCATTAGCGTTTGCCTTCCCCGATACCCATCAGATGCTGGTGACACCAGAAGATGAGTTCATTATTCACAACAGTTGTAATTCATCCATCAAGCACATGCTAATTGCTAACTGTGCTTGAAACGCAATATATAAATGACCAATCAGGACCATGTGACAGATGACTAAGTTGTTTAAGAGGAGACCATCTCTCATGTATTCCCTATGGTGAAACTACTGCCGTAGTATTACCGCATGTCATACACAAGGGCCACAAAGTGAGGCTGACAATATAACTTTAACTTGAAGGAGGGAATTGGTTGGGAACAGTTGGGCAAAATGCCATTTTAATGCCTTCAGACTGTGGCCCTTACTCTTAACGTCACTGAATACTTACTGCATTGTAGTTAATTATAAATGGACAAGGCCAGTGTCTCTAAAGCTCTGCACCCCTGTTAGTTGTGGCCGTTGGCTGATACTGTGTTGTCATTGTTTTAACTGACTGTATTAGTGTGTATTGAGTGTTTAAAAGGGTCTGCTTTGCCACTATACAACCTGCTAAGGTGATGGCTGATGGATGATGCCATTGTTGAGTATCATGTTTGATTTAAGATGAAGTATTGTGAATCAGGTTTGAAGTGTGCAATATATTTTTTTAAAGAACTGAAAAGCAGAATTTGTTGGACATTTTCTCCAGAAATATATGCATAAACAGGAGAAATCAAAACAGGGCCTACCGAATTCACTCTATTTCGCTGTCTCTTTTTATTTTAAGTCAGTAAATTAGGAGTCATGGTATCTGAAGGTCGATCTTATGAGACCCCTCTCTGTGGTCCAACCTTTTCTTGTGCTACAACACCAGCTATGACCTGCTTGCTTCCATTCTCTGATAAACGGCCCAACTGACATTTTTGTCATATTCATGAGATTGATCGTAATGCCGGCCTCTGTACACTTGATGTGATTTCGGCTCTATCAGTCCCCCTGAATACAGTCCTCTGCTCTCTTGCGCTGGGTCAGAGCTGGGCCTTTAATGTGCGCACGAACGAAACGGCGAGCATTGACTGCAAAGGTCTGCGCTAATCGATTCTTTCTCCCTCTCCCCCCACACCCCCCTTTCGTTTCCTCTCTTGGATATGCGAGGCGCCCATGGCAGACTTCCTGAAAATGCATTTGTTCGGTGAGCGATGCAGCAGAAACACAGCTCACACTTTTGGCTGCTTTGAAGTGGCGCGGGGAAGAGGAAGGAAAAAAAATGCACATATTTTATTCTGTTGCTACCACACACAGAAAAATGCCCTGCTCAGCTTGTCTTGTGATATGTGATTGTTACGATGTGTGAAGTTTATCAAAATAATGGACTGTAATTTTCCTCGCCCTCGCTGGTTAAAAAATCTTAGTTTTTTAACCTACCATGTCTGATAACAGCACTCACCATCCCTGTGAAGATCATTAATAATAGTTCACTTACGCATTGAATTAGTGTTTTGTATGCATATTACAGCATATTACACTGTACACAACATGCATCACCAGGGTCGTATTTCCAGGACAATTCTGAAAATAGGCCCTACAATGAGATGGTCATACTTGATAACAATGCATAAATATGTATGCACACTGGTGTGTTATTGATGGGTTTTTGTGTGCTGTGTTCTGTCGCATACGGTCTATTGAGCGTGTATCTCCTCTTAGTACACACACACGCACGCAAGCACGCATGCACACACACACACACACACACACACACACACACACACACACACAAACACACACGCACACACACAACACACACACACACACACACACACACACACACACGCTTGACAATTTCCTAAAATGATTAGGTTGCATTCAAAATACGAGTGGGCCAGAAGAACTCAAGGTTGATTTTAGGAGAGAGAAAGGAGAGGATGTCTGGCATTTTAACAGCTGTTTTTCCTAAATAAATTTAAGAAGGACGTCCTCTTGTACCTCTCTGTATTCCACCTCTTTCCATGCCTTTCAGAGGCAAACCAGAGATCACTACCGTGATGAACAATAATAGTAATGGCATTCCGCTTCAGTGTGGCAAACCGGTTGGTCCGCATGGTCAGCCTTAAGAACCGGTCAGTCACAGAGTCGGTCAGAGTCGGTCACAGTGGGGTTGGGTTATAGTGTTCAAATAAACTATGCTAATCTCTCCACCAAAAGTGCTATTCTTAGTTTTATGTAGCCTACAGTAGTCCCTCCAACTACATTCATAAATTAGAAATTCATAGCTCATTTAGAGTCACATCACTAGGATGAAGACTAATATGAAATATCATTGCTAGTTTGTACACCGCATTGGCAGACTCTTCACAGTGCACTTCTAAAACATCGCAACGGCTTATGGGACCAGTTGACTTCACAGTCTGTCTGACTCAAACCTGCCAAGAACTGCAGCATTACATTCGGCAAGCTCGTACAGAGTAAACGAGACACACTCCTGTGCCACTAGCTTATTTGTGGCATGAATATAGTTCAAACAACAGTCCACATAAATTACATAAATGTTGTGACTTGTGTATCAAAGAGCACTTCCCATCACTGTACAGGTTTTCATGAGCAGAAGGTTCTATATGCACTATGGTATCACAATGGGTTATGGGATTGGTTGGTTTTATGTCCATGTTTATCTGACTCAGGCCTGCTGAGAACCGACAACAGTCTTCCTACAGAAATGTACACGAATGCTGTGACTTTATCAAACAGCCTTAATCCGAATCAACCATTCATTTGTACAGCTGATCATGAACAAAATCTCCTCAATGCACTAAAATATTTAAATTGCTTCTGGAATCGGTTGATTTTAAATCCATGTCTATCGGACATTCAGCAAGTGAGTAGCCTACTGTAACCAAGCCACTCACTCAATAGCCGATTTCCATGCTATTTATTTACAGCATGCATTGCATAAATTAACAGTGAACCTAGACAAAAGACTACAAAGTGGATATGACTTGTACATCAAATAGCACAAGTCTATCACTAATATGTAGGCTTTTGAGCAGAATCTTCTGGATGCACTAAAACAGCACAGTGGCATCGGTTCATACGGGATCAGCTCAAAACCTGCTGGAACCAGCATTCACAGAGTGTTGTGCTGTGCACTATGATACAGTGTTTTGAATCATACTCCAGTATGTAGAGCAATACCACCAAGGCAGCAGAGATGCTAGTGAACCAGGAGACTATGAATACCATGAAACATATGTACTCGCTATTTTAATAGCTCAGGCAATGTATTTATGCCATATTGAGATAGACAAAAGAAGAATGATATAAATTTGAAAAGGACTGATTATATTGCTGTTGCCACCCGATTCGACTCAGTAAAAAAACCTGTGTCAATGAACCGGGTTTTTCAGTCTGTCTGTCAATACTATTCGGTTGAGATAGAGATTGTATGGTGAGCAGGAGTGCTGTGGGACGATACATACATTTAACTCAGCTCCATAATGCGATTAATGGTGTCAGGCTTTGCCAAAACTCCCATGCGGCTCAGAAATTTATGACAAAATCCCCTCCAAAGGGAGGGGAGTAAATTGTTGGCTTTCTGATTATTTGATCAAATCTATATACAGAAAGTTATGACTGAATTTCTATTGTTGATCAGTGATATGAATCTCACACCATGGTGAAATTCCATTATAACATTTTGCTGACATCAAAGCACAGATGTGTTCACTATTCACCTTTTTTTTCCGTTTCATTTGGGGACCAATAAGAAATGCTGTTATGGTGGTACTCAGCCTTCCTGTGCCCTAAATATGCGGGCATATTTTTCTACCTGTTTTCTATAGGATGGATGTTTTTATGTTGCATACATCAAAATGCAGTGCTGTGTGTTGAATCAGGGTATTGATCCCAAATGATGCATCATCTCACAGTGCCTCCAATACCTTCCTCTCACTCATCCCACCTTCATCCTCTCCTTTCCTCTCCCCTCCTATGCCCAGGTGCCCTCCATGATGATGGACTCGCAGTTCTCCGAGTTCACGCCAGACATCACGCCCATCATGCTGGCGGCGCACACCAACAACTACGAGATCATCAAGTTGCTGGTGCAGCGCAAGGTGACGGTGCCGCGGCCGCACCAGATCCGCTGCGACTGCGTGGAGTGCGTGTCCAGCTCGGAGGTGGACAGCCTGCGCCACTCGCGCTCCCGCCTCAACATCTACAAGACGCTGGCCTCGCCGTCGCTCATCGCGCTCTCCAGCGAGGACCCCATCCTCACCGCCTTCCGCCTGGGCTGGGAGCTCAAGGAGCTGAGCAAGGTGGAGAATGAGTTCCGGCAAGAGTACGAGGAGCTGTCGCACCAGTGCAAGCTCTTCGCCAAGGACCTGCTGGACCAGGCGCGCAGCTCGCGCGAGCTGGAGATCATCCTCAACCACCGCGACGACCACAGCGAGGAGCTGGACCCGCGCGAGTGCCGCGACTTGGCCAAGCTCAAGCTGGCCATCAAGTACCACCAGAAGGAGGTGGGTGTCGCGTTTTGGACAGTGGGGCTGTGCCAACATAAAATTCAGGGATCTTACTTTTGATAGAACTGGGATTTGACCCCACTATTACGTGGATTAAGAGTTACTATAATTGTAGCTTGTCTAAATCTACCTAATCTGAGGGATACGATTATTTTATATTCTAGCACATATAACCTCACCTCACAAATTGCATTCTTATCTATATGAAATAGACAATGGATAATTTTGCCAAGAATATTAGCTTAACAACATTGACCCATGCATGCATTTCCCATCCAACAACAACCCTCCACACCTCCGCCCTCTATCTGTGATGATCCACACAGCACAGACAGGGCCCTCGATAGGAAATGGGTCCCTGGTGACTTGCAAGGCGCCGCGGTGACTGACATTTCACAGGTGCGATGTTGCTCTTTACAGCTCCCCTCGGAGCAGATGACAAGCATTGTCTGGCAGGTACTGTGAGTCTGAATGGTAAGGGAGAGGCAGATGGAGAGTTGTTTTGTTGCTCAACACTCGCTGAGAGGCTCTCTGGACAGAGTCCGTGCTTTCTGCAGTACGTTAATGGGATCGCTTGTCATTAAGAGTGAGATCATATCCACTCTCCACAAGCAAACAGGCAGCACTTGTGTGTGCTGGTTGAGCATGTGCAGGTGGATGGTTGGATTGGAGCATATGAGTCCCCTCCAATCCTGCCATAGGAAAGGGGCCACGGATGCTCGGGGCGGGATGCTTATGCAATGGAATTTTGACAGGCGGACGGAACCTGCTGGTGTTGAAATTCCTGCGCTTCATCTCAATCTGGAGTCAGAATTGAGAATGTGGAGACGGCTTTTTTTTTTTTCGTTGGCTAAAGGCGGTATCCATTCTCGCGGTAGCTCTTCATCTCCCTGTGCTTGCATCTCACCCTTTTCTTTTGTGAGACCTCTTTGAAGAGTCTGATGGAAAGAAAAAGAAAAAAAAATCCCACAGAGGAGCGCGCAGGAGCGGCACATGTGAGCAGAGCTGCAGAGCAATCGATGTTGCTCCCTTCATGAGGAATTTGGGTGCCGTATGGTCAGTGGTACCTGCCAAGTTCACCCAATCATTCAAAAGCACTCGTTTCAGATGGCCCAGCTTAACACAAGATTGTGGCTGAATGGCAGTTGATTACTGCAGCCAACTACCTTGTGGAATTGTGTTCCAGAGAACTGGTATTCTTGGGGGGTTGTTTATTTATGGGCCGTTACTTCCTGTGTTTACCTTTTTAATTCCAGCACAGAAAGCCTTTTTCCTTAAGTAATTAAATGAGTTACTATATAACAGTAAAAGCAGCGGCTGCTACCACGGGCCCTGTGACTGTCAAGAACATGAACAACTGCTTTTTATGAGCATTTTATATTCTCTCGCCTCCCCAATTAGCGCTTTGCTACATAAATTTGATTCTACTTGGAACTGTGAAATGAACCATGACAAAAAAACAGCAGGGTAGGATGTAGGTGTTCATTTAGACATAAGCAGAATGTACCTTTGCGAGTTCCTGTGAACAGTAAACCAAATAACGCTTCAACCTGTGCCGTGGGCATGTGCATGTACCACACACATGGAAAAGCGTGGTTTAATGGCAGTGAGCTAGAGAGGGAAGGACAGACAGAGGGGGAGAGGCGAAAGAGCAGTGGAGATGGAGATAAAAGGAGAGGGAGGGAGAGATAGTGATGGAGAAAAAGAGACAGAAAGAGAGCGACAAGAGCAGGGTTAAACTTGACTAACACGAGGACAGCGTTAAATATTGAAGCAGACGGGAATAAGGGCTCAGTGTTTGGGATGTGGTAGTTGTGCCGTTCCAAAGGACAAGCGTTCTCATAATGGCATGGCGCTGTTTGTGAAGTATTTAAAAGCCTGTGGATTCACCTCATCCATATGCATTTATAATCTCACAGACACTTTTACATGCATGGCTTGCGCGCCCATCTATTCTTTTCTCTTTATTTCCCTCAAAGCGAAGGATAGAAAGACGAGGCACAGCCAGGCTATTGTCTCCTCTTATTTAGACATGACACAGGAAGGGGAGGATTCAGACAGACAGGGCCCTCTTGGTGCTACTTAGAGACTCGAGCAAATACATTTGGGGATTGGGCGTCCATAGGGGTCGCCTTGCATATGTCATCTTGTGTTTTGATCGGTGCATCTCAGTAGTGACATGTGCATGGGGGCAGGGACGAAAGAGACAGCATTTGTTTGGATCTGCGCCGTCTCCCGTTCGTTCCCAAGGGGTAGGTCTTGTTGAATGTCATGTGTGTGCTGTGAGGCAGGGGATTGTGGTGGGGGTGGTGTCTTGGCACAGAAAGTCACTGCTCTCGCGAGTATCATGAAGCATTCAGTTTGCTTTCGACATGTTCTCTTTCATGTGAACTCTAGTCAGAGGTACTATTGCAACAAAGGAAATATTAGACGGTTATTACTTCTATCCTGAATATGCTTGGAGAAATCCAGGAGGAAACACAAATAGGTACTGGATGAAACAGCCCTCGAAGATTCCATCAGGACTTCAGTGCACAGCAAGGCAAAATGCCTAAGGAACACTACTGATGCTGATACATGAGTAAATCTGTGTGTGTGTGTGTTTGTGTGTGCATGTTTGTGTGTACACACCAAAGCAGCGAGAGACCAAAAACCCATCCTTGCTCAGCCTTTCACTCACTGAGAACACAAATATCTGAAGTTGCCCGGTGCTTATTTTGGCCTTTGTGAGAGTGTTATAAAATGCAGATATCCTGCTGCTGAGTTGCACTACCCACCACAAACCTTGTAGTTTCCCCATCATCCGTGCTCTGCGAGGGCCCTGGCGAGGCTCTCCACTGGGCGGAGTGCAAAAACACCCCGGAGGCAGATTGTAGGAGTGTTGCTATCGGAAATACGTTTTTTTTTTTAGGAACAGCCGCTTCACCTGCAGTAGTGGTTTATTATCTAGAGCAGTGAGTAAGTTATTGAGCCATCTCTTCGACTGTATTTTCGGGGCTTTTCTTGTTTGCATCCCTCCCTCAAAAAAGAAAAGAATCAAACAAAATTAATTTTGATTTGCAAAGTAAATTTCAGTTTTTTTCTTATTCCTGGGTTGTGATTTAGTCTCACACCTTGCGCAGCCAGTTCTTACCTCTTTCGAGTGGAGTAAAAAACCTCACAGGGCAAAATCCCCTTGACGGGTGCTTTATCCCCAGCAGCGGATCATTCGCCCATGCGGATAAGAAGCTTTGTGGGCAGGCACTGCAGTGCGGGGATGCTGTGGTGATGATTTTAACAGGTCTTTTTTCTCACAAATTGAATTCGCAAGGGCAGCATCTTGATGATCTCACAAGGACGGATCGCATGTGTTGTATACGAATAACGACTCTCCCATTTTCTGAGTGATGACTTAAATATGGTTTGATCATCTATTTTAATTTAAGAATTCATTTCTCTCTACCTCTATCTAGAAATTCCCTACTCGGGCCTTTCATTTGGTTCCTGGTAGGAGAAACCAAAGCAGCCGTAAAGGGCACAAGAGCATTTTTGACACTGAAAGAGTCTCAGTGGCAAATGAACTGGAAATGACCAGTCAGTCAGGCCTGCATTTGACTTGCAAAGGGGGAAAAAAAAAACAATCAAAATGCAATTTAGTCTAGAACAAGGCTTAATGGCTTATGCTCATTTATCACACACTTGGAAAGGCGTTTCACGAGGAGAGGCGATTCACAGTTTGGGTCGCAGTTCAAATTCCTGATGGAAATGATGCATGCGCCACAGGGCACAAGGCAGGGAGGAATAGCAGAAAGGTTTACCGTCTCCTGCATATTTTAAATGCAAGTGAAATGCCTTTATGACATTGCGGTTTGTTCCAAAAACCTGGAGAGAAAAAAACAAAAAAGGAAAAAAACAGACCTGGCATCCTAGGAAATGGAATGACCTCAGATGAACAGGATGTTTGAGCCGAGCGTTGAATGTTTTGGTGACATTGTTTGCCTTTGCCGCATCCTCTCCTCCCCTCTCTCGCCCCTCTACAGTTCGTGGCTCAGCCCAACTGCCAGCAGCTGCTGGCCACCCTGTGGTACGACGGCTTCCCGGGCTGGCGCCGCCGCCACTGGGTGGTCAAACTGGTCACCTGCTTCGTCATCGGGCTCCTCTTCCCCGTCTTCTCCCTGGTGTACTTGCTGGCGCCAAAGAGCCCGCTGGGCCTCTTCATCAAGAAACCCTTCATCAAGTTTATCTGCCACACCGCCTCCTACCTCACCTTCCTCTTCCTCCTGCTGCTCGCCTCCCAGCACATCGTCCGCACCGATCTGCACGTGCAGGGCCCTCCTCCCACCATCGTGGAGTGGATGATCCTGCCCTGGGTGCTGGGTAAGAGAGGATGCTTTACATGGATAGATGTCAAAATCAGAATCAGAATCAGAATTGTATTTATTGCCAAGTAGGTTTACACCTACCTGGAATTTGCTCTGGTGTCAGTGTTGTGCACGTTCACACCTCTCATGAACTAGTTCAAAGTTCAGTTCATACAAGTAAACATGAATCGTTCACGTTCATAGTTCACCATTTAAATTCTGAACTAGTTCATAGTTCAGTTCATTTTCATTTTTTTTTTTTAATTATTGCAAATTTTTCAGGAGGACATCATTTTTACTGTCGGAAACTTTATCAGACAGTGTGTAAAAATCCCGCACATAATAATAAGGTGGATCGGATGTAGGCCTACTCGCTGAGTCTGCGTCTCTGTTTTCGCTTTCACTTGCCATTTTTATATTGACACCCAGAGCTGTTGCCTTGGAATACGTTGCTTGTTTGGTATACATGTGTGTGCGATGATTCATGGGTAATGTAGGGCGAAGTCGAGTTAGTTGGTTTAGGTATCGCAGAAATTATACGGACTGTTATAGAGGGGGTTCGGGAAATGTGTAATCACTGAGAGTCATCCGATTAGAATGGAAAAGAATGGAGACTTGGATATTCAGTTTGATTCTTCACTCTTTGTATTGCATTAACAACAATGAATGGGATAAATTGTAGGTGGGTGTATGTTTGTATGTGTGTGTGTGTGTGTGTGAGTGAAAGTAAACTACAAACAGAAAATATACATTAATACACAGCCCTGTAGTAGCCTACTATTTAAATAATGAATTATACAGGGAACTAAAGGTAATCATTTAACCTCTTCAGCAATGCCATGCTACTGGCTTAATCTCAGATCAACAAGGGCATGTACACTAAATGAAAGACCGCTCAAAAGTTAGCATAGGTAAACCCTGTAACACTCGTATTTGTACATTAGCAGCTTATGCTAAGCGAGTTCACGAACAGTGCATCATGCTAGATTAATTAAGTGACAGTGCTCGTAACAATTATGAGAAAGCTAAACTATAACAAACACATAATGACAAGGTAGGCTACAAAGTCAAACTCACGTGTACATGGACGCACACAACTTCAACAAAGTGCAACGTTCAATTATGTGAAAATATGCCCGAAGTGAACTGCTACTCCATCTAAATATGCCGTGAGGCGATATCAAAACATTGCACCGTGAGAAGTGGAGTCACATGACCAACGCAATTACCAAATATGGTCATTTACCGAAACATGGTCTGTCTGGGCAATTTAACGACAGGTACTGAGCAACGACATGGTACAAGCATTGGATTTAGACAGCGTCTTTCCTCAGTAGGCTAGAAGGAAAACATTCCGTAATGTTTTAGCTAGACCTCCGATAATATGAACGTGTTCACCGTTCAAATTCATTATTTGTCATGAAGTTGCGTTCAGTTCATCGTTCTCATAAAAATGAACGTGTTCAATGAACGCGTTCTTTTGAACGCGTTCATGCACAACACTGTCTGGTGTATAGGTGCATACATAAACATTAAACATAAAAACACAATAAGTTACTACACATAAGAAAAAGTACTACAAATAAGAAGAAAGAAAACACAATATATAAGATCAAAATATATTAAAAATATATATAAAGAAGTAAAGTAAACAGTAAAATGCAAAATGCAAGACAGGAGTGCAATGTGAATGTGAATGTGCAATGTGCAATGTAATGTGTGTTAATATGAAACAGACTTGAGGCGTGGGGGCGGGATAAGAGCCCAAGATGTCAAAATATATGCACTGGGCTAGACAAATGTTGCTAGAATGACATATTCTAGTGTATGGCAGGTATATCAAGTGAGATGGATGGATGTGGATTACAGAGTGTGTGTGCCAGTCGCTACTGTAACACTAGCTAGGGTGAGGCTGTTGAATCATGTAGAGCCTTTTGCATCACTGATGCATCAATGCGTAATAAATTAGAAATGTAAGTCACAAAAAGAACCGTGAGATGGTCTTCTCTCTGCTCTCTCTTCTTCTCTCTGGGGTACAGCCTCTACACCTTAGGTCATGTTATCGTGGTAATAGAATAATCTTTTTTACATATGTTTATATTATGATGCTACATATTTTAACCCTAACCCTAAGCCAACCCTACTATATAACAATATATAAAAAATATCATAGACTTATGATAAAGTGTAACTTGAATTGATTTCATTTACATGTATGCATGTTGTATGTTGTTGGCGTCAGCATTTTGGTAATTGTGAATAATCACTTTGGTCCACAGGCTTCATCTGGGCAGAAATTAAAGAGATGTGGGATGGTGGCTTCACCGAGTACGTCCACGATTGGTGGAACCTCATGGATTTTGCCATGAATTCACTCTACCTGGCCACTATATCTCTCAAAATGGTCGCTTACTTCAAGGTAAGCTCTAATAATATACATTTGGTTGAAAATAGCTGCAGCTAAACCAACTTTAATTGATAGCTTTTATCGGACCAAGATATAAACCTCAAAGCCCAGTCTGATGTACACTAATCACTAATCAATCTAATCGATGTGGACATATTACTTACTAATCTCGGCACCCTAGATGTGTTGCAGTCAATTTCCTATTACTGCATTATTGTAATGATATTTTTATGAAAGCTATTTCAACAACTCACACACTGTTACTAATGATAAATTACTGCAATGTGTTTTTATGCCATCTGCCAAATGCAAAGAATGTGAAATTGGAAAAGAAACCTAATAAACAGCTGGTGTGTTTAATGAGCTACCCCAACTGAAATCATCTGTCTTTACCCTTCTTTTCCCTTGTATGGTTGAATCCGAGATGGATCTTTCCTTATCCATCTGTTTTTTAATGATGTACTAACAGCTGAGAGCGTTTTAAACCTATACTGACTGACATAATATCTCTTTAAACATTAACATTAATCTCTCTTTATCTTCCTATTTTTCTGTCCTATTTTGTCCCCCCCCAAAAAAAGTACAACAGCTCTCGTCCGCGTGAGGAGTGGGAGATGTGGCACCCCACGCTCATCGCTGAAGCCCTGTTCGCTATCGCCAACATCTTCAGCTCGCTGCGCCTCATCTCCCTCTTCACGGCCAACTCGCACCTGGGCCCGCTGCAGATCTCGCTGGGACGCATGCTGCTAGACATCCTCAAGTTCCTCTTCATCTACTGCCTGGTGCTGCTGGCCTTCGCCAACGGCCTCAACCAGCTCTACTTCTACTACGAGACGCAGGCGGCCGACGAGCCCAACAACTGCAAGGGCATCCGCTGCGTGAAGCAGAACAACGCCTTCTCGACGTGAGTACGGGGCCTTTGAAGACTGGAATAGGATGGGTTTTTGGGAAAAGGCAGTGGATGCTGATTTGGTTATGCTGACATTTCGGTGTTCTGCCAAGGCTCTGGTAAAATTTTCACTGCCCTTTGGGAAATGGAAATGACACCAGCATCTGCTGTTGGATAGAAATATCTCAAAGGCAATGGTTGAGACTTTGGTAAAGGGAATCTGGGAGCTTTCAGTTGTTTTCAGATGTGGGTAGCCAGGTGGCAAGTGGGTTTGTTTACTTCACTGCATCTGCAACAGTTCTATGATTTATGATTTACAATTATAATTTTTTTCATCATCATTTCAACCTGGTAAGATTGGTGCACAGTAGGAAACACAGTCAAATACTTTCAGTACAGGCATATCCAATATCCTGCTCCCACATGAGTCATATTATTTTTGTTTATCTATTTCAGGGACTGAGAAGGACACAGAATGAGTGAATAGATTAAATAAGTACTCTGGGTGGGGAGTGGGTATATTTAGAGAGGAAACCCTTCTTTTCCAAGTGAATATTCTAGTTTAAACATTTAGCTGTATTCAAGAGAGATGATCAATGGACACACTTTATATAATACAGCCTTTGTCACAATGTAATTACACCATAATTATTACACTGCAGGTGCTGTGATATATATTGAGTTACAAGGTGCACAATGATACTTTGAAATTACATTACCTAGGTTAATTAAGTTAAATTAATTAATCAAATGAATGTAATTACTGTAAGTAATACAGAGCTGTTATACATGGATTATAAGCATGTTTCACAGTGCATGATGGTATAGTTACATTGTAAGGGCTGTGGAACAGATTTCCTTTTCTTACTTTAGGTTTTGTAAACTAATAATGTCCTCAGTATTCTTCTTTAAGATATACTGTTTTTACAATGCTTTTATTTTGATATGATTACATGGCTGCACAGCAGGTTGTAATAAAAATTAAACCGCGTTTGTTTTGATAACAAAATGGCAACACGCCCAGCTAAATGTGCTGTATATGTAAAACATTGCATAAATAATAAAGTAATTTGCTTTAGTAGCAAATAATTTATAGGAACTCACTGTGCAAACTAATGTGGCAGGAAAGATGTGAGAAAGGCATATATAGGTCACATGTTCAGCCATGGAGTACACACTACAATGTTTACTCATTTATTTAATCACAGATATCTTCTACAATCGTAAATATGTACTATTATATGTTTTCTTTCAATGCCACCATTTGAAACAGAAACCAGGCAAACCTGTATATATGCTATGTTTTCTCCTGCCCTCTACTACATGGGCTCCTCCTGCTCCTTCACTGCATTCTCTTGCCCCTGCCCTGTTTCTGTCTTTGCTGAAGAGAAGCTCACCTCCTGAAACAAGAGTTCCTCTGTTGGGGAGTCCCTACTGGCAAAAATGTCTGTCCACAGCTCTCTTTCCAGCAAGTCAATCTTAGGGGGTAAATTCTAAGTCTTCCCCCGTAGCTGATACTGGAGACAAAAACATGCCCAAAGTGACCACAGAATGAGATATATGTCGTGGTCTGTAAGTGATAATAATGAGGTTGGTGGTTATAAATGGATTCCGTGTTTACTTTAGTTCAAAGAAATGAATTGCACACCCATGTTCCCAACACCAGTCGCCATAACATCAAACACAAGTAGTGTTGAGCAGGTGTTACCCTTCATGTGTCGCGGAACTCTTTCATCTCCAATTGCATCATTTTCTCTGCAATATGATGATAAAACATGCATGTAGAACTTTAAAGCACTATCTAAAAAGATGGAGAGAAAGAAAAACAAATGCAGGTCTAAGAAATCAAAGTAATGACTTGAATGTGCATGTCTCTATGTTTATGGTAAAGTACAAAAATAACAGAAGATAATCCAACCTTCTGTTTTCTCTTCCATACTGTGGGTAAAGTTCAAGACTTTTTCCTCATGATTTTCGCATCAGCTCATTTTGAACTTTACCCTGATGGAACAAAGTAGCATAGTGATGTTAGGTCTTTTCCCTTGTCATCTTGCTCTCTCTCTCTCTTTTTGTCCTGTCTCTCTCACTCTCTCTTTGCCCTGTTTCTCTCCCTCTCTGTTGTCTCCTCTCTATCTGTTTCACTGAATAAATTATGTCAGCACTGTTTTCATCAAGGGAACGTTCCAGCCACCGATTTCAGTCTTAGCTAGAAGCCAGTGTGTGTTCGCTCCCTGCCTTATCCTCCATCGCTTGATCTTATCTGCACATCGTGTTTATCTTATCCTAACGGGTATCCATCTAAATTATTGAACTGCTGAGGCACATCTGGAGCTAGGCTTCTGCGTTTCATTATTGTTTTTCCCTCTCTCCTTCTTTGCAGATGATTTCACCATGTAGACTGCACCAAGAAACTGCAAACCTGCAGATTCTCAGAGAAATTGCACTAATATATGACACAATTTTTGGAGGGGTTACCTTTACAATGTCAAGAAAAGTTGCCGTATTTCTAGAAAATGTTCATGCAGAAAATATGTACGTCATGCGTGTGTTTTCAATTTTGTATCGATTTCTACCTCCCTCAATTTTCTGCAGGTTGTTTGAAACACTGCAGTCACTTTTTTGGTCAGTGTTTGGGCTCCTCAACCTGTACGTCACCAACGTTAAGGCACGGCACGAGTTCACCGAATTTGTGGGTGCTACCATGTTTGGCACTTACAATGTCATCTCCCTGGTGGTGTTACTTAACATGCTCATTGCCATGATGAACAATTCCTACCAGCTCATAGCGGTAAGTTGTGTGGGACACAACATACCATGTCCCGTCACAGTTAAGGCATGTGTTGTAAAACGAATGACATTATCTACATACAGATAATGACTTCTCTGAATATATCTTAAAGATCCTCACATAAGGATAGTATTACCCCCATCTCTCTGAATGTGTCATACCATATTTAATTTGAATGTGTCCTCCATCTTAACTCTTTGCCATACTCCCACGTGCAGGACCACGCTGACATTGAGTGGAAGTTTGCTCGGACGAAGCTGTGGATGAGCTACTTCGACGAGGGCGCCACGCTGCCTCCCCCCTTCAACATCATCGCCAGCCCTAAATCGGTGTGGTACCTCTGTGTGTGGGTGCACAGCAAGCTGTGTGCGAAGGGACAGCCCAGCCCAGAGGACCATAAGAAGCATGAAAACTTCAAGGAATTCACGGTGGGAAACCCTACCACGAACGCCCAGACAAAACATACACGTTTAACTTAATTAAACACTTCAGTATTTTAGCATTTAGCAGACGCTTTTATATTATTATTCTCACTCGATGGTAACCAATTATGCAATGGATCTAGGGTTCATTTACCAAAAGCACCATTGTGTATTGGCCATTATTAAATAATAAAGAGAATAATATTTCGAACCCAGCTCTCGCTTAGTTACGGCAGTCATTACACAACCCCACATTTTGTAAATGTATCCTTAGCCCACATCGTTTGTACAGGCTTATGGGTATGTAAGGTTGGTCTAACCCATCTTTGCTAATGCACACTTTTAATGACAGTGCTAAAGCTTGGCAAAATGATTTTGTTTCTTCCTGTCTTGTCAAAGTCACTTTTCAGTTTCGTTTTCCAGATAAGCCCAGAATTGCATTGCATGGAGCAGACATTTTAATTACTGCTGCCGTCAATTTTCTGTCTGTGTCTAATAATAAGTGTGTTCTGCTGTAAACTCACCATCGGTGCTTCTGTTGTTTAGAGAATGAAATGGAACAGTAATATGTCTATATAATATTCATATTAGTAATCTGCTCACACACTGTTTTTGAGACCTCTGTGCTTGTTTGCATTAAATCTGGTTTTACAAGCCAATCATTACATTCAGGCGGGCAAGTATTTGGGTAGAGCTACAAGGCGGGAACCATATTAAATTGCTAGCCACAGCTGCAGACATTGTATGCATCAGTTCAAACCACTGCAGGGAGCAGTGGAGCGTGGTGCCGAGTCGACCACACATTTTTAACAGTTTTTCCCCAACGCATATGGTATGAGAACCCTGGGCTGTCCAGCTCCGAGTTGCAGTAGCCCGCCACATGTTGCTAGGCAACCGGCGCTTCAACCATACCGATTCCCCTGACATCCCTCCATCAGATGAACTTCTCTCCTCTTTGAGCAAGGGATCGACTGTTTCACTACTCTCTCCTGCAAGCGTAGTCACCCACGTTCACCCACACATTCAGTAGACACACACACACACAACACACACACACACACACACACACAAATACACACATAGTACAGAACAGATGAGATGGTTTGGGATGAGAGCGATTACATAAGGCACCTCATTCTCACTTTCTGAAATCCGAGCTAAACCTGCAGAACTCACAGGCTGTTACACCACCGGCATCACCACCCCAAGCTGTGCAAATCCCCACAGCAGAAGTTTGATCGAGGGATTTTATTGATTGGTACTTCACTCAAGTAACTCTAGAACAAGATGTCATATCTATTATTAATTTGGCCTACAGAAGTTTCCATTTACAGTAATATCAGTGAGACTGTGAATTTGTCATGGTAAAAAGTAACTTTAAATATAAAGGACTGTAAATTGAATAGGATGGATTAGTCCATGATCTTACATTCCACACCAAACATATAACAGTAAACAAAAATTAAAAGTGTGCATACATGTATACCTGTTCTGAATTGTTCTGAATTGTTCTTCTTGAATGCTTATGTAATTATTATTTTTGCAGTTCCAGAGGTAAATAATGATTTTGCTCTCTGTGATTTCAGGAGCGTCATGCTGACAACCTTATTCAGAACCAGCACTACCAGGTAAGGCACGCTTTCAGAATAGCACCAAAAGATTATGGGAGCCTGTCATAGGGACATAGCCTGTATAACTAGTCACTTCGTTGATACCGTATGGCCAAACTTTTTTAATTTATAGAGATTGGATCAGCCTCGAGTGGTGACACTTGCACATGACACACGTCGTGTACACCACATTTTCAGGAAAGAACAGTTCACGGTTCTAACCTAGCTGTATAGTAATCAGCCTTTATAACTCCAGATTTATTACACATAGGAGGAATTTTACATTGTTACTGACAATGAGATTTTCACACAGCCAGCTAGCCAAGTTACACTGCAGAAAACTAGCAAGGATATAGCTAGCCTAATTTTAGCAAGGCTAATACTACTGGCTACACTTATTTTAACCATAGCTAAAATTGATAATATTCCCTTCAAAAGTGCTTAAACAAAGTTGTCTGACATATTGGGGAGAGGTTTAGTACAGGTAGCGAGGTTTACCGATCTCAGTGTGGCCGAATAGCGTAGTTCAGCTTTGAGATACAATCTCTCTGCTCTAGCCCATTTCCATTTGAGATATTTGTCTGTCACAATTCTTAATACATAACAACATACATTCTCAGCTGTCACTGGTTTGAAGGGAAACTCTGCAGTAAGGCGACTGATTTCACAGCTTGTTTTGGACATCATCGAGTCCACTTGACCCACTCCCTTCACTGGTTGCTGATTGGTTTCCCTCGGCATGGCTGTTGAAGAGGGCTTGCAAATAGTGCTCAGACTATAATCCCAGCAATGCCTTTATACCAGTGAGCTGGTAGCAATCGATGGGTAAAGACAGGCTAGATGGGTGAAGCCAGGCTAGCAGGAGACACTGAAATGCAGCTACAACAACTATAGGTTCACTATAGGGATATCTACAACATACAGCTGGTTTCTGCCCAATGCAATATGGAATTTTTAACTCTCTGATTATATTCTTAAAATGTGTATTGGTTTCCATACTGAGGCATGGTTTGGTATGTTTGCATTCATGAACGTTTAAAAGATGAAAAGCACCAGACAGCTACTTCATGTCATGCAGTAATTTGTTTAGGAAAGATGTCTTTTTTTAGTGTAATTGTATTGCTCATTCAGAAGCTGTCAAGAGAGTGAATCTGGAAAATAGAGAAGAAAAAATAATATAAATGAAAAATTTCTCCCATGTCCTTGTCACTGGTGTGTATGTCAGGGAAGCTAGAGCTGTTAATCCCGTTTCCCATCGCAAAACAGCCTGACCGTTGGCTTACCGCTCGTTTGCCCATCATGCTAATTGTGGCTTGGCCTGTCTTCACTAGCATCCCTCCTCCTCCTCCTCCTCATCCACCTCCCCCTCCCCAGACTGGGCTTTGTGCTGCCTGAGCTCCCCTACTGATTGCTAATGTGCTTTGGACATTTGGACACCAGCACAGCACCAGCTAACAGCCGTATGCCCGATAATGAACAGGCATCATCAGAAATAAATAAATAAATAAATAATAAGCTACTGCTGTTGCGAGTGCCTGTACTGGTGGGTTGATGCACATGCTGCAGGGCAGAGGAAAGACGCAGCAGAGAGCTGAGCTGTTGGTACACAGATCCTTAGGTTCTGCATAGGCAGATGGATGATAGGATGGTGGCACTCAGAAAGACAAAGGCATCACTGTGCGTATAGATGCACCAGCTGGACAATGTATGATGGACTGGGGAATGTATGACAGTTTTAGTGATGGGTTGATAGATGCAGCACCATTCATTTATTTTATGTAGTGAAAAACCACCACACACTGAACAGAAAAAGTGCAGTGAATCAAAAGTGTGTGAGTGTGTCGAAGTTGTTCCCTCTCCAGAGCACACAGACCATTTTTCTTCCATTCTTCAGGATGTCTTAAATATAATACAGTGGAGCAGTACCACAGCTCATGTTGTGCTGAAAAGCTGTTTCCTCTCCGGAGCACACAGACCATTTTTCTTCCATTCTTCAGAAAGTCTTAAATATAATGTACTAGAGCAGTACCACAGCTTGTGTTGTGCTAAACATGCAAATTAATGCAAATATATGCATGTCCAGATTTCCACCTCTAGCAATCACATATGTCATAAATATGCTAGTTGTTCCTGATCGAATTGAAATGGAGAAATGCGCTCATATAAATGAGAGCCTGATCCCTCATGGGTGTCTCAAATGCTTTCTCCCCATGTCAATAAATGAGTCAATATAAAGGTAAAGAGGAAATAATAATAATAATAATAATATTCATAGTAATGATGATAAAGTGTTTTATAGAGTGGTTTGGGGGAAGTGCAAATGTAAAATCAACTCTTCTCTCTCTCTGAAATGCAGGAGGTAATTAGGAGCCTGGTGAAGAGGTATGTTGCAGCAATGATCCGCAGTGCAAAGACGGATGAAGGCCTGACAGAGGAAAACTTCAAAGTGAGTTGCAGATGACGTCCTGTTCAAAATCTGAAGCTCATTATTTGGAATTTTTTTTTTATTTACTCAGAGTTTCCTAATCTACAATGTTTTGTCTACACTGTTCATAAGTGATAGTCATGAGTTTGCCAGCATATTTACATTTCAATTTGAGAAGACTCGGTCCCCGGCCAACTAATGTGTCATTGTCATCAAGGGTGCTTGGACACAATTAAATTAAATTAAATTATTTCATAATGAAATTCATTAAATTGAATTGACTATTTCACTGATTTGGATTTCCTCTGAATCATTTAGGATCAGTGATGCAGAGAATTGTGAATCTCTGCATACTGTATTTACAGAGAAATGTGAAACAAATTTTATTGATCTCTATCCTTCTGTTCCCCTTGACAGGAGTTGAAGCAGGACATCTCCAGCTTCCGCTATGAGGTTCTGGATCTGCTGGGCAACCGCAAGCCGCCCCGCCGCACCTACTCCTCCAGTAGTGAGGCCACGCAGCAGGATGACGACCTGGCCGAAGACCTCAAAACCAAAAACCCCAAGGGGGTCTCCTTCAGCCTCTCCTCTGACAAGAGGTCCCGGGACTCGGAGTTCGGCGTGTCGGCACTATTCCGCTCCATGTCAGGTTCGAGAGACGGTGATGTGGCGGCGAACGACAAAAAACCAAAGAGCAACGGGCTGCGCAAGTTCACGTCCTCGTCCTCATTCATACGCAATGGCGGGCGCCTACAGCGCTTCTCCCGCTCCAAGAAGGACTCGCTGCGGCGGCTGGGCCTGCTGTTTTCCCGCATGAACGGCCACCTGCCTGAGCCTGCCAGCTCCTCGCGGTCCGCCTACAGCATCTCGGATGGGGTGGACCTCCGCATGCCCTCGGACCCGCAAGTCACGCGCAGCGAGATGCACCTCCACCAACTGGGGGGGCTGCGTCTGGACGAGATGGGGGCGCACGCTGACGCGCATCACGTGTCTCTGCAGCAGCAGCGGCAGCAGAGGCAGTCCAATGGGCGGGACGGCGCGCTGCTACTGCCCGTCGCGGGGCAGCCCTTGGCCCTGGGCCCTCTGCATTGTGCTTCCAGCATCACGGCATCCAGCTCGCGCCTGCTCAGCTCCAGCGAGGACATGTACGAGGGCTGGGTGGGGCCCTGCGACAGCCTGGGGTCCATTAGCTGGACAGGGGATCAGGAGGAGTCTGTAACCACCCAGCTCTGAGGCCTCGCTCTGGCAGATCTTTTTTTTACAACATAAAGCATGGGCATGCACTCCTAAGTCCAGGACTGGAAAACATAGAAACACTTGGCTTGACTGGCTGCAGAGGCACTAAAGGGACATTATTATACTCTTATAACAGGTGTTCTGTAGCCCCTAAAAAAGACTTTACTTGTTGAGAATGGGAAAACTGAGAGAAATACATTTACTCTATCTGCAAGATATTACTGGCAAATAATTAGACTTTAACATACTGTATTTATTGGAAAAAGCAAGCTTAGTTTATGGCAATATTGGTGCATATTTCTGCCCTCATTGTATTTTTGATTTTGTCATTTCAGTGCAAATTCCTTCATGGCAGGCTTAAACTGATTGAGATGTTGGTAGAATATGATGGATGAGCGACAGAGAATGAATCCAGAAAGTCTGGAAGCTAATTCTTCTGACTGACTGTGCCAAAACTCCACATTTAATGTCAAACCCAGCATGGCGCAATTCATACAGCTATCACGTCCATTGATATGTGCAACGTCTGCTTTTTCTTTAATTTTGACTGACAAGATTGTTGGATGACTTTGAGAAAATGTGACTAGGTGACGATTGGAGTACAGTTTAGTTATGATATTCAGTATTGGATTCTGTAGGTAAAAATTGCCAGTGAGGCTGTATTAAGAGAGGTGCCTCAGGGAAGCCTAGACTGAGACGTTTTTAATTGTACTGTCATCAGGTAATGCAGGTAATTAGAATAAGATCCTCATAACTATTCATTATCTCTCTTTGTCTTGCATTGTGTTTAAAAAGACCTGAATGAAAATGAAATTTCTACCCTTAAAAAATACATCTAAAGTCTTCCCCATATAAAAATCATTGAGTTAACATGTTTACCATTTCAAATAATTGGTCTTTACTCATTTATTTTGGAAAGCGAAGAAATTACCATTATGTTTTGTAATACAATTTTTATTTTTCTATATTTTTTCCTGGGATGACAAACATGATTTTTGTTATACACCAAGAAGCATGGTATTCCTCAGTATATGAATGAGTTTGGAATTTTATACCTTGATTTGACTTAAGACTGAAATTCAAATTTTTATGGCATCCCTTTCGTTTCAGATCAATGTGACATTTGTCTCTTGAATTAAATAATAAATCAGTATCATATTGTAAAGACTGTGAGGTTGTCTATTTGACCAGGAATACTTTGCTGCAGTTCCCCGAGACTAGAAATTAAGCTGTTCATGCCTTTAGCTCAAGGTATACATATTTAAAATCGCCCATTACTACTGATAATATGAAATAAAAGTTATGTCTTCAATTATGTATCTCTCCAGAAAGAGCAAGGCGGTACATGGTCTTTTTATTTTATGAATCCTGTGAGACAGGTGATGTGTGCTGGTTGGTCGGTGAATATGAGTAGTGGAGAACGAGACACGTGAAAATGTACCGGTGGGTTGTTGACCTCATGGGCTGTCTTTCAAGAAGAGGTTGAACATGGAAGAAGGTCAGGGACTGATGAATCAGGGGTGGATAAGATTTGACATTGGACGGTAAAAAGAACAGTATTGGCTTACAGTAGCTGTGTTACAGTGAACCATATTTTTTCCCCTCAAACAATATTAGGAGTGCTGTGTTCCGGTTGAATGCCTGAAAACAACATTTAGAATATAAGTGGCCTACATGTTTTTTTCTGACAGCTGAAAAGAGTCTACAGGTTTCCAGTCAGAAACATTATTTGTTTTATTTTTAAGATTTATTTTAGGCTTTTTTTTGCCTTTAATCAGACAGGACAGCACAGAGAGACAGGAAATGAGCTGGAGAAAGATTGGGAGTGGGATCGGAAAATGACCGCGAGTTGGACAATAACCCAGGTCCCAGTGGGCGTTCAGACCCATTCGTGGTCGGGGCCACAGCTCCCCCAGTCAGAAACATACTGATAATGTTTGATATGACACTGTTTTCCTGCTAATCATTGTGAATAATAAGAGTTTATAAGATCCTTTGGCGGATGTCTTCCACACAGTCAGTATGACACCGTCTGGCAGTCTGGATAGGAGGAAATAGAATTCTGGTTTTGAATATGGCCACAGCTCTATGTCTGGCAGGGGACCACCAGAGGCCCTGGTCACCTGGATCATCATGAAACTGAGACAATATGATGTGCAGTGGGCTGCATAACCAATCCATGGAGTGTAAGGTAACGAGCTTTGAAACACAGTGTCCCAGAGGGAAGACATAAATAGACACCTCTTCCACAAAGTAGATAAAACATTATCTGACAGTCTGGTAGTTCAGCCAATCATTGAATCATGGTTGCATAAACATTGTTCTCCTGGGTTGGGAAAGTTTTGCTTTCGCGCCATTCTGTATACCTATTTTGTCCAATTCTAACAACAGCTAAAATGTAATATTAAAAAGGGGACTTGGTCTAGCATTGTCACTTGGATGTTTTAAATGCTGAAAAAAATGTAGGCCAACTTCACTGTAACACTGTGCATCTGGATGATAATTTTGTATGCACACAGTGCCATGCTGTGGCCAGGCAGGGAAAGTGCCAAACCTCCTGGCCAGTTTTTGAACATACTTGCAACTAAGTACAATAGGTCAGCAGCACTGTTAGAGATGGACAATTAAGAATTGTGAAGCATTCTCATTTATTTTATAAGATTCTTTTTACGCTTTTTTTTTGCCTTTAATCAGACAGGACAGCGAAGAGAGACAGGACATGAGATGGAGAGAGATTGGGAGTGGGATCGGGAAATGACCGCAAGTTGGACTCTAACACAGGTCCCCGTGGGCGTTCAGACCCATTTGTGGTCGGGGATGCTGCCGCTTGCGCCACAGCTCCCCCAGTCAGAAATATTTCTAAGTAATACTGATGGCTGCACATTCTGAGTACTTACAGATGTGTGTCTACTGATAATGTTTGATATAACACTGTTTTCCTGCTAATCATTGTGAATATTAAGAGTTTATAAGATCCTTTGGCAGATGTCTTCCACACAGTCAGTATGACACCGTCTGGCAGTCTGGATATGAGTAAATAGAATGGCTTTTGCGCTATTTTGGCTAAAATGTAAATGTAAAAGGGGCCTGGTCTAGCATTGTCACTTGGATGTTTTACAGTTTTTCTCGATTGCTTAAACACGATTTTGATGGTTTTGTTGTTTTTCAAACCAGTACACACAATTAGCACAACCACAATTAGCAAAACACCTCAGATCCTTTGCAAAATTAAACACTCTTGTAAAAACTATACACTAATTTATCAAAACCATATTTTGTTACCATATGAAACACACACGTTGCATATGACTTAATTCCGTTTGTACCAGATACACACTGCTGTTGAAAACCTAAAACACTTTTAGCAATTCTACTTCTCAGTGATTAGAGTAGTGTAAGTGAAGTACACAGAGAAAGTGCAAAACATCGCCCACATTTGCACCACTATAAACACTTTTTGCAAAACAATACACACAGTGAGATGCAAAACACTAAACACACACTTGTATACATTAGACACCACACAAGACCAATGCTGCAGAGTGATGAAAATACTATTTATTTTTCTCCATATACTCAAATTAGTCAACATGTCAACATGAGATTCTCAACAAAAACAAAAAAACATATCCCAGAAAATAAATATCTAAAAAAGCTGAAAGTACAGTACAGAAAATGCTACACGTTGTCTCTTCGCCTAGCTGGATCTGGCCAGAGAATTTCATCGACATCACAGGCAATATCGTCATTCGCAAGACAGCGAGGGAAGAATCTTCTTGAATGCCGAATGCATCCTTGTATGGCTGCGTGTTCAATTTGGTCACAGGCCTCCTCCATAGCCTGAATGAGGGGTGCCTGAGCCTGGGGCTGGAGATCATAAACCCTCCACCGCCATGCCGAGAAAACTCCTCAATTGGGTTCAGAAATGGAGAGTATGGTGGCAGGTATAGGATTGTGAAATGCGGATGGTGCTGAAACCAGTTCTGGACCAGAGCAGAGTGTTGGAATGATACATTGTCCCAGATAACAATGTATTGCATCTGATGCATGTTGTTAACGGCTGTGATGTTGTACAATCTGTCCAAAAATGTGAAGATGTGAGGTGTACTGTATGGACCCATATTGGCATGACGGAGGAGGACCCCATTCTGGGTAATGGCAGCGCAAAGGGTGAGGTTACCGTCACGTTGCCCTGGGACACTGATTATAGCCCTGTGGCCAATTATGTTTCTGCCTCTCCTTCTTACTTTTGAGAGGTTGAACCCTGCCTCATCAATATATTTAAATTCATGAGGGATTGCCTCAGCATCCATTTGTAAAACTGTCTGAAATACAGTGAAAGACAAGATTGTGTATAGATTTAGTATACAGTACATTTACATGTAAAAAGGTTATGTGTGCATTATGGAACATCAGAGTGCTAAAGTGAACAATACATACCTCCACATACTCATGCCGCAGCTGTTTGACCCTCTCTGAGTTCCGTTCAAAAGGCACTCGATATATCTGTTTCATCTGCACCTGATGTTTGTTCAGGATGCGTGCTAGTGTGGACAGAGAGACCTGATTCACATTATGGAAAATGGCATGGTCTCCAATAATGTTGGCTTGGATTTCTCGGAGCCTTATCGCATTATTGGCCAAAACCATGTTTACAATCTCTCTCTCTTGCTGTTGTGTAACAATGGGCGCCCTTCCTCCTTGTCGTTCTCGACCCTCAATCCTATGTAGAACAAAATACATGTAACCTACTGTAAAATGTCACAGGAAGGGGTATCAAAAGTGCTGATATGGTGCATACAATAAGCAGCTGTAAACAGATCATTTTTTTTGTCTAAATGTCCTAATGACAGATGCCACTGTGTATCTGCTGAGATTTGGCTGAACTCTCAGTCCAGCCTCCCTCAGCGTCAATCCATGGTTCACAACATGGTCCACAAGAGTTGCGCGAATTTCATTGGTTAAATTTGATCCTCTTCCTGCTTCAGGTCTTCCTCTTCCTCTACCTCCACCTCGGCCTCTGGCACGGCCTCTGGCACTGCCTCTGCCTCTTCCCCCTTTTACCCTCATTCTACTCCTTCCTTCCATTTTGGTTGAAGATAGGTGAACTCACCTGCTGCATTTTTATAGTGCTTAAACCTGATTGGTGTGTCTACAATTACCGTCATTTCCAGACTATTGAGCGCACCTGAATATAAGCCGCACCCACTGAATTTTTTTACAATTATTATTTTGAACATAAATAAGCCGCACATGTCTATAAGCCGCAGGTGCCTACCGGTACATTGAAACAAATTAACTTTACACAGGCTAAAATGAATATCAAAAGTAATTTTGCCAGTTACGATAAGTGCACTGTTGCTTTAAGAGAGCACAGTTGTAAGAGTCAATCAGAAATAAGGTAGTTCTTCCTGTTCAGGTAGAATGTTAGATTGAAGACAGCGAGATAGAAGAAAGACGCTAGTTTGAAACCAGTGAGCTAAAGAACTTGAAAAGACTGGATTTGTATTGTTGTAAACTTTTATTTTATTTTCTAAAGTGTTTTGAGTTTTTAGTTAAGTTATTGAGAGATACTGAGAAATCGCGTGGAGCTAAGCATCCATGCGGCTGCATCCATGCTAGCATCCTAGCTCCTCAAAGCCACCGTAAACACAAAGCCACCGTATACAGTCACAGGTATCATAATCCATAAATTAGCCGCGTCATTGTTTAAGCCGCGAGGTTCAAAGCGTGGGAAAAAAGTAGCGGCTTATAGTCCGGAAATTACGGTAAGCAATCTTGTGTTTGCGCACCTGACGGCTGTGTTTAACCAATTGGCACATAGGTGTGGTAATTTGACAGTCAGTGCTTTGAAATTGTAAGGAAGTGACATCTTGATATCAGTGGCGGCTGGTGATTTTTTTTTTTGGGGGGGGGGGGCGCAGTTGGGCGGCGCGGTTAAAATAGCACTCCACAATAAGAAAAGAGCTTTATTTCAAGAACACACAGTGCTCAACACTATCCAATAATAACCATCAACAAACTGTAACTTTGGGCATGAGAGGTTCAGAGCAGAATGGTTTCAGAGGTTTACAGAATAAAACAGGTGCCCACACCCTCACATGAGAGGTTTAGAGCACAAGAGATTCAGAAAGAGACATCACATTTTACATTGGGTGTTCGACAAGAGTAGGCCCCACTACTTGTAAAGAAATGTAGCCCTCCTTTCTTTCAAGTTGGCAAATCTCACTAACTTTTCCCTCACAACAGCCAGCATACAGTCAAGAAGTTCATTCTGGACTGTTTTGGATGTTCCCTTAAACACAGTCGCGCTCTCGAGATGCTCTTTCAGTGCACTGTCAAGTGAGGCAACGACGTCCACCAAGCCACGGAATATCCCTGGGTTATCCGAGTTCTCGCTCTCATCATGACCACGCAGGGCCAACTCAAATGCACCACAGAACTTCACACAGTCTATTATTCTTGAGAGAATTTGTCTGTTTTTCCTTACTTCTTCATTGTGTTTTCGAATGCCAATTCGGTACCCTTAGTCGAACTGCTCTGCTATACTCAGTCTTCCAAAGAGGCTTAGCTTCAGGCTGTTAGTTAGATGGCTGCGGCAAGATTCGTGCTTCTTACATTTATCGTTGAAGTGCTTTAGATCCCTCATCCCCGTTGCAGTCCAGATTGTTTCAGTCCCAGGACTTTAGAACAACAGGCAGGGGAAACAAAAAAAACGCATCACTCACTGAACAACCAGCTAACCAGCTCCGGTTAGCATACAGGCTTGAGGAGAAGTTACGGGTGTACGTCCTCCCGCGGTCGATGCTCTGCTGCTGCATTTTTAAATCCGGAAGTTCGGGTCCCATGTCTTTCAGTCTCTTCTTATCGACATCTGATCGTCGATTGAAAGGTGTTTCACAAAGAGATACCACAGAGTTGTCAGTCGCCATACTCACAGAATCAAAGTCTCTGCTAGCTATGTTGCTCACATAGATACGTGAGATTTATATGGGATGTGAGGGAATGATAAAGGTCTCTGATTCGACGAATAGTCCAGTCGCGTTCACATAATGTCATTGGTTGGGGCGCAAAATTTTGCGCCCCAGGATCGAACTTTCATCCGCCAATGAGAAGCTGTCCTTGCTCAAATGTTTCAGAAAAGTATGAGAGCTCCCATTGACTTCCATTTGGCCGGCGCCCCTCCAGGGAGGAGGGGCTTATCTCAATGATAACGAATGGCAATATATTATATTTGGTCACATTTAAGTGGTTGTTGACAGGGGCTTACGGTCTCCCACACACATTCATCGCGTTAACACAGTACATTTCTTATTTTAATTGTTTGGTATATAATGTTTTTTTTTTTTTTTTCCATTTCAAAATTTTAGGAGGAGCGGCGCCCTTGCGCCCTGTATTGACGCACCGCCACTGCTTGATATACTTCTGTGTGTAATGTACTTTTTTGTTTAGTGTTTTGCAAATCACTGTGTGTATTGTTTTGCAAACAGTGTGAGCAGGGGCGTAACTATAGGGGGTGCAGCAGGTGCGGCTGCACCTGGGCCCGTGGGGTGTCGGGGCCCGACAGGCGTCGCTCGACGGGCCCAACCTTAGAATAGCGTCAAATTTTCTTGGATATGCTTATGTTCAATTACACACTGTTCTTAACCAGGCGGCAGTGTAAAATGCTATATATGCACTTGAAAAGGCAAACTTATCTCAGTCAGAAATGTTCCTGCTGAGAGTCAAACAAGACTTAGTTCATTGTGTACACACCCATCGCTTCTGAAATAAGTAAGGTTGATTAATTAAACACTATTTATATCGATAACAAACACCATTGATTAGCGGGTTTTTTTTAGACGTGGTTGCAGAAGTAGGGAATAATCACGTCATAATATCTTGCACCTGGGCCCGTCGTTACTACGTTACGCCACTGAGTGTGAGGCTGACATTGTGCTTATAGTGGTGCAAATCTGGGCAGAGTTTTGCTCCTTGAGTGTACCGTTTGGATAATTGTGTAATACTTTTGATTTTAGTGTATATTCAATCGTAAAAAACTGTAAATGCTGAAAACAATTTAACTGTGCAACTGGATGATAATTTTGTATGCACACAGTGCCATGCTGTGGCCAGGCAGGGAAAATGCCAAAGGGACTGAAAAATGGTCTGCAGCACTGTTAGAGATGGACAATTAAGAATTGTGAAGCATTCTCATTAAAATTCCTTGAGTTAGACCTTCAACCTCCTCTATTTCTAAACCAGTGGAGTCTCTGTTACTGGAAAGTGTATCCAGTCAAGGGGTCATTTACCCATAAATACACTCAGGACACTCATATAGCCTATTACCTGTTTTGAATTTAACGAGAGGCGCTCTGATTCACTTCCTTTTACGTCAATAGATGGTGTCTCTACTTCTACTGAAGATGAGCTGCTTCCACTTAGGCCCTGTGTGGCACATTCTATGGTGGCACAACTTTCTTCGGTGTACATACAATTAACGGGAATTCTGCTGCAGTGTCTTCTTTTGGCTATTGACAGACAAGGCTGAATTTGATTCAGATTTCTGTCCTTAAACAGAACATACTATTCGATAACATCCTAAATTAAAGAGTGTTGACATAATCAGAGGATCTAAACTTTAAATTAAGTGTATTATCGAGACAACTCTGTACCCTCATACACTTTCAGATTTCTGTGCCAAAGAGCCAGAACAGCTAAGTAAGACCAAGATTCAGAACGTTTTTCAGACCCCGTAACTTTTTCACATTTTGTCAAGTTACAGCTATATGCTAAAATAATTAATATTAATTTATTCTCTCATTAATATCCCATAAAGACACAAATTAGCAAAAACAAATTAGCAAATTTATTAAAAGGGAAATATCACACTGACATAAATATGCAGACCCTTTGTTATGACGCTTGAAATTTAACTCAGGTGCCTCCCATTTCCCTTGATCATGTTTTGGGATGTTTCTACACCTTCATTGGAGGCCATCTGTGGTAAATGCAATTGATTGAACATGATTTGGCAAGGCACACACCTGTCTATATAAGGTCTAACAGCTGACAATGCAGGTCAGACCAAAAACCAAAGCTATGAGGTCGAAAGAAATGCCTGCAGAGCTCAAAGACAGGATTTGTTTTGAGGCACAGATCTGGGGGGCGAATACAAAACTGGTGCAGAGGTGGAGGTACTGTTGCAGAATGTAGATGTGTCCATTCTATTCCACTATGGCTATATCCACGCGATTGAGGTTAGTGCTTATTTATTTATTCACTGACATTTGCAATGTTCATGTAGTGCATTTATTTATTTTAGGATGTCACAATGCCTCGTAGAATCATGACTATACATGTGAAACGTAATTGTTAATGATACAAATATTCTCGTATTTATTGTAATTATAATTATTTAAATCCGAGGATATCTGTAGAATTCATGTGAACGCAATCACCAACGATTTCTCACAAATTCAGCCCTTAAGAACATGGGCGCACTCCAATCTGGCTGATTTACGACTGCTATTTAGTGTTCTTAAATTCTGTTCTAAGTTAAGAACGAATCACAGATGAGAAAACTTTCATTAATGCCAGAATTGGGCCGGGAACTTTGTAAGTGGACTTGAGAAGGTGAAATCTCCCCCTTCTCACCGTGGCAAGAAGAACAGATGTTGCCCTTTAAGAAACTGTGACTCCCCCACCGTAATGGTTAGTTCCATGCTCCCCCACGTCAATGGTGGGGTCCAAATTGGACCAAGTGGCTGCCCTATGTAAAGGGTGACTCACTCCATGATAGAAGGCTTTTTGAGGAGAGACAACTACCATCTCCTGCACCCTTCTTCCCAACTACACCACCCAGTCCAGTCACCACATCCCAAAATAACGTGGGGTGACCGCACCGCACCGGTCCCTCACACTGAGGCTATAGTGTCTCAAACACGTTAGAGACATCCGATCCTGCAGAAACAACAGCAGCAGCAGTAGTTCCTGCAGCAGCGGATGGAGTTGAAGCACTGATTGTCATTCACTGCATTCAAGAGGCCTCAGAACTTCAACTGTGCATCAAGTTAACTGACTGGAAAGATAAGGAAGTCCTTTTGAATCCTTCATGAGTTTGTCATGTTTTAATTTCAATTAATTCAATAACTGTACATGAAATGTATATATTGATGAAATGTATATATTGTATTTGTGGAAAATAGTTAAAGTTTGGGAATTTTCATTTTCAAAGGATACAACCACAGTCCTCCCCAACCAACTGTGCGTGCACAAAAAAAAAAGAATATATATATATACAGTGGGGAAAATAAGTATTTGAACCCCTGCCGATTTCGCAAGTTTGGCCACTTGCAAAGAAATGTGTGATCTATAATTGTAATGGTAGGTGTATTTTAACAGTGAGAAACAGAATATCAACAAAAAAAATCTAGAAAACTGCATTTTATAACATTTATGACTTAATTTGCATTTGATGCAGAAAATAAGTATTTGAACCCCTAGCAAAACATGACTTAGTACTTGGTGGAATAACCCTTGTTGGCAGGCACAGACGTCAGACTTTTCTTGTAGTTGGTCACCAGGTTTACACACATCTCAGGAGGGATTTTGGTTCACTCCTCTTTGCAGATCCTCTCCGAATCCTTAAGGTTGTGTTTTCAATGGGAGGGAATGAGGGAATGAGGTTCAAGCCCAATATTCCAAGTCACATGGCCCCATCCATAGTCCCCTCGATGCAGTGGAGTTGTCCTGTACCCTTGGCAGAGAAACAGCCCCAAAGCATAATGTTTCCACCTCCATGCTTGACGGTGGGGATGGTGTTCTTGGGGTCATATTCAGCATTCTTCCCCCTCCAAACGCGGCAAGTCGAGTTGATGCCAAAGAGCTTGATTTTGGTCTCATCTGACCACATCCTGTCTCCCAATCCTCCTTAGAATCATTCAAGTGTTCATTGGCAAACTTCACACGGCCCTGTACATGTGCTTCCTTGAGCAGGGTGACCTTGCGAGTGCTGCAGTACTTCAAACCATTACGGCGTAGTGTGTTGCCAATGGTTTTCTTGGTGACTGTGGTCCCAGTTGTCTTGAGATCATTCACAAGCTCCCCCTGTGTAGTTCTGGGGTTATTCTGCACCTTTCGGATGATCACCGATACCGCACGAGGGGATATCTTGCATGGAGCCCCAGACCTAGAGTGATTGACAGTTGTTTCCCTGTGTAATGTCCATGTCAGAAATGCAGAGAATACATGCATGTCTTGTCTGGTTTAAGCACAGGTCTTGACTTTCACTGTAGATAGGAAGGCAACAGAGTGGACATGTTAGGTGGACAACACACAACACTCAAAAAGCTAACATCTGCAAAACATTTGAGTACTAAGTCATATCAATGTCTGCGAAACAGTGTTGAGGTGATATCACAGGTATTTCAATTATGTACTGTGTTGTAACAATGTACAGGGACATTTTTAAATGCATGGAACAATTAGTTAGCCTGAGGGCACGTCTTCACTGTAAGTCACTTTATCAGTGCTTTTTTAAATACTGACAGACACCTGCAAGCCTTGCCGGAGATTAAAATAGGCCTACGCAAAACAATTCTAACAAAAATCATGCGACTGGTTGGCCTAGAGAAACATTATTTTTGACTTGTGAACACTGATACATTTTCGGCACTACTCATGTTACTCATTGTATGTTTAGTTATTCTTTCTTACAGTAATTAAAGACAATGGTGACGTGCATTATAAACCTGAATTTGAGAAGAAAAAAACTAAACATCCATGGCAATGTGTGACTAATAAAATTACATCAATATTTTTGTTGGGCCAAATTTTTAAATATCTACCCTTTCAATACATTACAATTAATATTGATTGATTGGCAGACTTGGAGTCTTTTCCTGTCACAATTGCACTGTAGATTTCTTGATTTTATTTCTGTAAATACTGATCACAAACTGGAGCAAAAATGGGGTTCACCCCTTTATTGAGATGTGCATGTGATGGGCTATATTTGTTCTAAAAAGATGCCTGCCACTTGAGAAAGTTTCCTCATTGATTAACATAATTGGTCTATGTTAAAATGTTATATCCTACACGAATCTAAAACCAGGCCTATTTCTTTCACAACTTTCCAAATCAGTTTTGTCAGCATCGAAAGAAAGGACACTGCCTTGGCGTCCACTAGATGGAAGCACAGGCCAAGGAGCGCACGTGTACAAGCAGGGAATAATCTACCTGATCCCCTTTGCTTGTTATGTTGAAGTTGAGACATTAAGTGCAAAATATATACATCATAAAACGTTAAATTAGATATTATCGACTCTAGGCAAGTAATTAAAATGTATTTGATATTTTGATCTGCAAACATCTGATCACACTTCTGTATCAGGTGTATGTTTTACACACAAGAACCTTTTTTTCCAAGCCTATGAATAAAGTTAAATAATGTCAAATAAAGTATTCACCCACCTCATCAAAGCAAACAAATTAATAAACCAGAAAATGATTTAACGATTGTCTCGTACTTCGACACCATTATTACCACTATCACTTTCCTCAAATAGCAGGCTAGACCATGCCTAATGATCAGAAGTGAAGAATTATGCAGAGAGTCTGCATAGCTTACCAACAAACGGTTAGCAACTAAAATAAGTGAGAAGAAATTTATACTAAAAAGCCGATTTCTATATATCTTTTATCGTATTGCCACTCATCCCCATTTTTAATTATCTGCAGTTTCGTGAAAAGTATTAATTTTAAGGCTACATAACAAACACGCCTTTGCACTGCTTAAAATAAGGTCGATCTTAGCTACTAGGTAGATATTTTGCTATTTGCAATCATTATAATAGATGGATATGGTAATTCATTGATTATAGTTACGATGTAGTTGACAAATAGCAAACTGAAATCATCGGGACATTTTTTCGAAACAATTTATTAACCGCCATAATAGCCTACAGTTTTCAACATATTCTGCTTCACTTTTTCCAACAAATCCTGCTATGAATTAGCCGATGACTCCAGGACACTTTATTCAACCAGTTCCATGTGCCTACATTGTCCTGTTTATTGTGTCCTTTTGCGTCATTAGTGAAGTGATGTGAAATGCAAAACCGAATTCATAATTTGCCTTGTTAGCTATTTTTATTTCTTAATACGTTGCATTCTTTCATCAATTCAAAACCCTCAATATATCAAGCGCGGAGGCCTAGTCAAGGCAGGCTACCATTAAGCCAATTCACATGTAAAGGAACCACGACATGTGCAGCCTCCGCCACCATTCCCGATAGACGCACTCCTCTAACGACTTCAGCGTTTGCATGCAGCTTGCCTATCACTCAACGGACCTATAGGTTAAACCGTGAGAGCCACAGTGAGTGTGTTGTGTATTTCCCTGAAAGCGCAAATCATAGTACTTTACCGTGTCGCCCTTCCCCCCTTACCTAATGGATAGTGAAACACTCGGAGACTCAATCCTTCTAATGAAAATACTGCATTAATTTTATTTCGTGATGTATCATTGTAATTCAAGAGATGTTTTTAATCTTCAGATGGTCCCCTCACAACAAGCCATTTCAAAAATATTTGGCAGCGGCCCATCTTTCCAGCTCGGCCGACAGCTTCTTTTATTGAATGCTGTTTGTCAGACGCGGGCATTTAAAGCCATCTCTTTATTTGAATAAAGTATTCAGATTTTTCATAAAGGCACGAAGAATGTAAATTGATAAACACCGGACAGCGCATGTCCATATTTAGTAGTTTTCATCCTTGTAAGGGTCCATTTTGCATGTGTAAAGCCTGCTGCTCAGCCTTGTGCATCAGTGATGTAGGGATGTAATGTCTCCTAGTAGCGGTTTCCTTTGTAGTGTTTTCTCCATACAGTCTATTATGGCCTCTAAACATTTGAGTTTGACTCTAAAAAATTGAACCATTTTAGTGGCTACCCAAGTTCCACATAACTCAGCAATTTTTCAAATGTGAATTTCAGGCATATGTGAACATTTCAAGCGCATTGGCACAGGATAAGCATTCATTCAGTGTTCTGAACTACCAAAATAAAAATGACTACTTTTGTGCACAACACTGGTCTAATGTTAACAATGGTAACATCAGTGGCCTCCGTGTTGAGAATATAAATTCATGTAATTATTGAGCATGGACACTGCATCATGGACACAAAAACACATTGTTTGTTGTCATGGAGCAACACTTTGGCATCCTGTGCACTCATCACTTTGTAGATGAAGCAGTAAGGCGCCAGCATAATTTGATCCATATCAGATAGTGCTTACAGTGGTCAGTCTGCATGACTGGTGTCAGGCCAAACATGATGGGGCACAATAGGGTCTGTCTTGTTTTATGGGATTGTAGCCTGTTAATCTTTAGTCAGACTTATTAACAAAATCCATCATTCAGGACATGAGGAGAAATTCCTCTTTGACACTGCCCTGCAGACTGTTCCTTAAGAAATGAGGAAAAAATAGCCTCAATCCAGTCAGAATCACAGGGTATACTGCCACAGTTTTTTTTGTGGGGATGTTTTGATGTTTTTTGATGTGTAATAGACATATTTGCTGTAATTTTGTTTGCTGAAAGACGAAATTGAAAAACAATCAAACACAGTTGCTGGAAATTAGTGGAGACTTGTAATCACTATGAAGTGTGATTAGAAGTCATTCATGAGTTTTAGAATATTTAGCTTTTTAGGAGTGCAATGATTGCTATAATCTATTCTGAAATAAAACAAGCATTGCTTTCCCTTGACATCTTCTGAACTTGCTTCTGTAAAAAACATCAACCTTTCACAAAACATGGATAGAAGTACTTTCATTGTCAATGCATTAGTAGTGCATTCAGACACATGCACTCTAACCACATCCTACCTACACACACAATATATCCCCCACCCACCACTACCACCAGAAGCCGCTCAGAAACCCCCAGACTTCTCACACGGATCTTCGCTCACTCCCAAAGTTACCTCCTGACCCATTCATTGTTTTTACAGTAATAGCTCTGGCATGCACCAGCAGCAGCAGGGACCTTTGTTTGGTCCTCCTCCGGAAGCTGTACTGGCCTCAGTCCCCCTTTTCCAGATCAAACATAATAAGTTATTTAAGGCAAATTCATCTTTGCCATTGCGATTTTGTGCTCACCCACCCCTCGCATGAGCACACACACACACACACGACACACACGACACACACTGACACACACACACACACACACACACACACACACACACACACACAAACACACACATGTACACGCACATACACACACACACACGCACGCACACACATGCACACACACACACGTATACACACACACACACACACACACACACACACACACCAGTGAGTGGCGTGAGTGGCCTCTTCTGTGACATGACGTTCATGTTGCTTTTATCTCATCCCCAGTCCTCCGCTGAGCACACACTTTTCTCGACACTGGCAGGTGAATTTTTCAACAGGCAGCATGAGCTCAGATGTCCTCTTTGACAAATATGGGCGAGCGTACCGGTGAGTCAGTGAAAGGAAGACTTTTTGAAAATCCAAAAAAAGGCTCCTTGTCAAGGTGAGGGCTCCTCAAAAAGGACCAAATGTTTAAAATGGTGTTGAATGTCCTGTTATGCTTTAGTGTTGTCATTTCACTCACTTAGCTTCAATAGAGAACAACAGTGAGACTCATAGCAATTACATTTCAGACAACCAAGCAGGTCAAGTGAGTGTAGATGTGAGCAGGAGCTCGAGCATCATGGGTAATTAGTGCTGTTGGCCTAGGAGAGTCTTGCTGAGCCATGCTGTAATGCATTGTTAGGTCTGGGACAGGCATGTGCCCCATAGCCCCACTGCTTTCCTATTATTAATGAATGACCTTTGCTGGTTTAAATGGGTTGCTGGGCAAAATTAACGTTCCCCTGCTCATTTGTTGCTGTCACTTCCTCCATAATACTCGAGATGACATTTTTTCTGTTTCTCTTTCTTTTTTTCTTTCCCTTGCTCTTTCCATCTCTTTCTCTATCAATTTCTCACTATGTGTGTGTGTCTGTGTGTGTGTGTGTGTGTGTGTGTGTGTGTGTGTGCGTATCTGTGTCAAACACTTAAAGGGTTGGAGCACCTTTCAATGAGGTATTATTGCCCAATATATTATTTTATTTGTTTTATTTTCTGTTTTGTTGAAGATGAAAACTGAACATCAGGGGGTAGAGAGAGAGACCCACACAAAAAACAAACAACGAATAAACACAGGAGAAGAGAGGGAGAGGAGAGAGAAAGAAAGAAAGAAAGAAAGTTTTTTTTATGCGCTGAGCAAAACCAAGCCCTCTTCAGTGCTGTCTCCTTCCGCTCCTCCCCAGCTTCTGTTGATGTGTGCCTGCTGCTAAGATACCCTCCGTCCTGTGTGTCCTGTTCCTAGCAACAGCTCCTTTTTTCACTGTTGTTGTTGTTATTGTTGTGGTGATCTTGATGATAATGATGCTCTTTATGATGCGGTCAGAAAGCATAAACAACTTATCATCTGCAGTTTCCCGGCCAACACAGGACCCCCTCGACCAACAGCCAGACAAAACTCACCCGCCTCCACTTCAAAGGCACTCAAGAAGAAAAAAAAAACAAGAAAAATGAGAGAAAAAAGCGAGTGAAACTCCACAAGGTCTCCTACAGAGCCTTGTTAAATAAGTGCATACAGTAAAATGAGCACTTCAAAGGGGCAGCGCTGCTGACTGTCCTGAAAGCAGTTCGAATTGTTCCGGGTTTCGTTGCCTGGCTCTGGGTTATTAAACCTCAGCGCACCTCACTAAACCCTAATTAGTTTGGTGATTAAAAAAAGAGCCAAACAAACCAACATCTTAAGTGAAATCTCGTCAGAAAACTTGTTAAAATAACTCTTTGTGTGATGCCCGCTGGGTTTACCGCTCTGTCTGTCTGGTCCCCAGTTGTAGACGGGAAAAATTTCATTAAACACACAGCACATTTGTGTTCTCTCTTTCTCTCTCTCTCTCTTACACTCTCTCTTTTTTTCCCTTTTCTCTTTCTTCTTCTCACTCCTCCCTCTTTCTTATCCATTCTCTCTCCCTTTTTAGCACACTCCCTTTGTGTATAAAATGTACAGTAATATTTACATACAAGTTTTAAATGAAAAGACAAGATTGACGGCTCTCTGCTCGCCTTTCCTACCCCCCCCCCCCCCCCTCCCTCTCTCTTTCTCTGCATGCAGCCTCTGTGATGAGGGACATGAGTATGGGAGTCCGACTGATTCTCGGTGGGTCTTGTCTGAGAGGTTATCTGTTGTCTCACTTGTAAGTAGCTTCCTAGTCTACTTTGAGTTACCTCCATTAGTTTGCTTTCAAACACCGATTATTTATCTACAATAAAGCCGGTGCTGGCAGCATTATGTATTTTCAAAATGTACAAACTTGAATGCTCTAAACTTATTCCAATTTCCTATGCATGAACTACAGGACAGTAGGACAAACTATAAAATCTCATGTCCTTCCAGGGTTGAAGCAGTATTCCTGTTTATGGTACGTACACTGAAGAAAGTTGTGCCACCATAGAGTGTGCCACACACAGCCTAAGTGGAAGCAGCTCATCTTCAGTAGAAGTAGACACCATCTATTGGCGTAAAACCGAAGTGAATGAGAGCGCCTGAAGCATGGGACAGTGTGACAAAGACTGCGCTGCGAAACAAGCTATGTTTGAAAAGAAAATTGGTTGATTGGGACAGTATTTTATTATATAACTTAGCTTTCTTTATGGTTGTAAAGGACTGCTCCAGCCAAAACATGATTTGCCTCTCATTTTACCATAGGTTTGACTGAATACATTTTTTTTAAAAGTAATTTTCTTTCAATTTTTTTTTCACTCAGATGCCAGCTAGCTAACTTGCAAGCGCTGAACCCAGTGACGAAAGGCTAGCATCAGGCCTGCCATCAGGGGGTGTCAAAGGGTACAGATGACCCCGGGCCCAAGGCCAGGTGGGGCCCATGTAAAGGTCTGTGATTAAATAGTGTGTTTTTTCAAACACATATGGAACATGTATTGTGTGTGCATTGCCGTGCGCAAATGGCCAGTCAGCGATCTGTGCACAGGGAGGAGGGTGACATTCGCCGATTTGTTCCCGGGAGAGGGGGACTTGGAGATCATCTTGTCCCTGGGCCCGAGCAGGACACACAGTAGGACAGCTAGCATCCACCGATTTTCAACACATTTTGAAAGAAAGAATAAATGTCGAGCAGATAAATACTAAAGCAAATGTGTGTCTTGGTAGCAAACTCATTATGTGCACCAACAGTGACCCAACCCTGGTTTTACACGCTCTGGTTAAAAGAATGAAACTCAGCCAACCTTACAATAAAAGATTGACTCTCCTTGCCCCTGTTGCGTCAAACTCTTTCAAAATGTTCTCTGTATGGATTTTAAAGTCTTTATGAATAGACAACTCTTTAGAGTCATTAGAGCCAATGGCTCTGTCATACTGTTCCTCAGGTACGTATGTCTTTAAACGTCTCCAGCAGCTGAATGACCGCTCCACCGAAGCAGTTGAGACAGGCATCATCAGCTGAACTTAAATTATATTGTGCATGTTTGGACTCATGTCCACTGTCTTTCTTTGGATGGTGAAGATCAGAATCAGTTGCCTGCAGTGTCATTGTGTTGCGCCACCTCGAGTTCCAGCTCCACATCTGCCAAGTTCAGACTGGGTAACACTGTGCTAACTTGGAGACGGCTAAGTAAGGCTTCACAGCCTGCTTTTGTTTGTTTGTTTGTTTTTTCTTTAAAAAGTTCAATCAAACTACATTGCTTTCTTTTTTTGTATTTGAAACATTTCAACGTTATTTCAATTTACTTTCACATTGTTACATTACACTTCCGCCAATACGGCTCCAAATTCACTACTGCCGACAATATGCTACTTATCAAAACAAAACTGCCAGCCTGCTCTGTGCCACTGCTAGGGTACGCAGTGTGCGTATTTCTTGTGCTGGTGGGGGTGCCACTGCTGTCCGCTACATTGGCTACAGATGTTCAGAGGAGCTCCATCTATTTAAGGCCTTTTTAATATTTCATACATGCCTTGCACTGTACCTGATTGTCATTTTCGGCAATATTTTCGAAGTGTATTATCTTGACCTCTGGATTCAGGGGCAAACCAGCCATCCCTGAAAGCTTGTGACCTACTGGACTGTTCATTTTTGTTATTATTTATATCAAGTGTTTCTCAGGTCCTTTTCTTGTGAATGCTGTGGGAAGGAGGAAATATAACCATGCCGATAGGACAGTATTTTAACATTGTTTTATCTGAGCTCTTATGCTGGCTCATGAAAACATTCAATCATGTTGCTTTTGTGTGTCATGTATGTATACATGGAAAGTATGATTGCAGATGTTGAATGTTTGCTTGCTGGGACATATTCTCAGATTGATAGCAGCATGTGGGTGTCTAGAACTGAAGGGAATGGGAAGGAGAATGAGAACGCCCCTTAACTCAACTCAGAAAATGGCATTCGGTTGATATGTATTATCTGAATAATACTATCTGAAGGTTACAGAGATTTTAGATGAACATGATGTGCCTTTCGAATGTGATGATGTGCCTTTTTATTCATAGAAACAGCATGTTTTGGTTATCGACTTTCAGTAAAATACCATGGGTCATAATGTGATGGCGTCAGCTTTCCAAGACCTCTGAAATGCTACATGTTCTCTATAACTTTAGAATGATTTGGATTCACACAGATAGTTCCAAACACAATGGTACAAGCCTTCTGTATGAGTAGGAACTGAGTCGATCTTTGATACATAGATCCAGGCCCTGAAAGCTAGCCAGACTCTTGGTTCAAATGTCCCCACACTTCACACATCACCTCAAGGCTTCAAAACTTCCTTTTATCCAAAGTCATCTACCCCCTGCAGAAGTTACGTGGTAAAAAACCTCATAATCAGTTTGAATGTTCCCAGGGAGTCACGGCCATAACTGGACACAGCTAGTGCTAGTTATCACGGACCTCTGATCAGTTTGTGATTATTCTGGATGCAGAGGGGGCAGCATTGTTTTACAGATCAACAGAACACAAAACACAGGGGTTTTAAAAGCAAGGGTCAAACCAAATAAGTTAGAGTTGTTGTCTGATTATTCTGAGACACCAACCCCCTCCCCCTACACTTAATCTGCTCTTTTTCCAGCTGCAAATGACATTCCCAAATCTATATTTACATATTTGGATCGACGGCACTTGAAACTGTAGCATACGCCTACTCAGAGGAGGAAGTTTTCTTAGGACCAAACAGGACTGACCTCACCCTTGCCTGGACCAGCTAACATGTCTTTTAATACCCTCTCGTGAGAAAGCCTCTGGGCCTGGTAATGCCTTTTCCACGATTAGGTCGATGACAGGAAAAGTCTCCTGGAAATAGTTATGCATTTGGATACCGGGCTCTATTACAGAGATGATTAGGCTGTGGAGTATATCTCGCGAACAAGAGTGACTGGCTCACAGCAGTGGAAAAGGGAAGGCCTTTACGAAGCCTCTTGATAGCTGGCCAGCAGACCATGCCTTTAATTTGAACTGGAGAAATGTTTGTTTTGTGTTATCTTCATCTCTCAATGTCTGTTTCCTCCACAGTGAATCGTAGCCAAGAGAGTCTCAATCACCCTCCTACAGCCTGAAGTGGTCTTTACTAAAGCAATCAAGAAAAGCTTTTCTGATTTTCAACACACTCTTTCTCTGTGAATTAGTTTAAAAGGTAATATTATATGACATTAAGAATGTATTACGTGTACAACTCAACCATTTCATTCCTCTAATGGGCTGTTGGGGTTGTTTTTACAGTTCAGCGTTTTGAGAGTTTGAGCTTTGAGCGTTTATACACACATTTTGACTCATTCATAAGTAGTTTTTCTGTCAGTTAACTCACATAGGGAATGCATGTAAGACAGCATATTGTAAGTCAGTTGAAAAGACAAGTAATGGGTTGGCCTAGGTGGGTGTTTAGATTTGTGCTATGAATGTAATAAAGCAAAGGTAGAGTCCACCATAGAGACATTTTTTTAAATGAACACCAAAGTATCGCATGAGTATTTTCCAGACAGAAATTCTCACGCTGCTGTGACACAACACAACAGCTCAAAGCCAAACTACCAAACCACAAAACAAATCATTCAGCAGCCAGGAATGACATTCAACAGTGACAGAAAACACACTGTTGGGCAAAAACACAGTGTATCTTTCATTGTAATGGCTGCGTTCAAAACAGCAAAAACAAATGTTGCATTTTTAAACGTTTAATTTGTTTTTTCACCGCTGGCCCAACAAAGGCTCTGTTCTAACTTTTGCTGTATTTCTTAAGGTCTGTGTGAAACAAAAGCACACTACCATCTACCACCTGTACAACATGTGATAGTGGGATGGTCTGTGCTACTGTGCATGCTCCCATTCAGCCCTTTTGACTAATGCACATCTGGCAAAAGTTGTGTATCCGTTACACTCTGGCTGCTCTGTTCTTACTGTATGGCGTTTGCCAGACAGCTGTTCCCAAACGACTCCTAACCCTCTTCCAATCCCTTCCCTATTACAAGGAATCTCTGCTCACTTAAGCCAATGATTATTCCATTAGAGGAGAGATCACTGTCTTGCCCCCCAGTCCCATGGCTGCTTTGCAGAGTGTTTGGCTTTAAACCGAATATATCAATGCTTAATTGATTGACAGACTTTCCCCAAACTACAGGATAATAAGGAAGGAAAAGACCAAATATAACTCAAATGGAAGCTTATTATATATAGACGAATACTGCAATACAATACTCTTTTTGCTCTTACGCCATACTTTTGATATATTCATTTCAGTCAGATATAGTGATATAAGGTATTCTTTGCACTTTGCATTACTATGGCTAATTTCATGTCTTCATTTGCTTTTTGGCCTCCACTCTCCTGTTTGATTTGGATTAGATTTAGATTTTCAGGTAAGTATAGAATTTTACCAGCCTTACGAGTTTTAGTGTGAGTACCATTTTGTTTGGCTGTAGTACCATAAAGTACAATTGATTGTTTATAAGTTATTGTAAGATCATGGGCCTCATTTATAAAATGTTGCGTAGAAACCATCCTACATTTGATCTCAGACGTTTTCTGAAATGGTCGTAAGAGCGATTCAGAGAAAACGAACGTATGCATAAAAAACACGTGTACACCATTCCTGCGTTTATAAATCACAAATGATCGTGGAATGGTGCGCAACTGAATCTCCGCCCTCAAAACGCCCCTACTTAATCTAATTAGCATATTCTCAATGCACGCTGAAATCGACGTTCTGCTGATGGAAGAGCAGATGCGGGCCAAAACATTGTTCGAAAGCCTGTCTGGTGGCGTAATGGCAAAAGCAAAGTATGTGGCATGGTAGAAGACATGTCTCCGAAGCACCAGCGGCCGCACCTGCGGCACGAGCAGCACCAGAAGCCGCGTCTGCGGCAGCAGCACCTGCTGCACCAGCATCGGGGCCTCGTCGGCCGTCACCAGCTTCCTCTTCTCATTCACAAATGGACTTGAATGAGTCTGTTAGTGAGGTTGTTGCCGAACTCTGTCCGCTATTGAGGGTTCTTTGAACAAACGTGCCTAAATAAAACATTCTGAAGAAAATGTGAACATGTGTACATTTATTGTTATACTGTTGGTATAGTTGGTGAATCAGCTCCCGTCTTCTCAGCGCAGTAATGTTCGTGTTCCAGCCAGCTGGGATGGGAGGGTGGTCATCTTGGTCCATGCGCATTTCGTCTTCTCCTAGCTCTATGCCATGGCTCAGACACAACAGGCTAGGATGATCTGGCAAACATTTTCGGGGCCATATAGCAGTCTCCCTCCCGATGCATCCAAACATCGCCACCTTCCCTTCAGCATGCCTATGCTGCGCTCCACTACCGACCGTGCACGGGCATGTGCTGTATTGAAGTGGGCTTCCTAGTCTGTCTGAGTGTGCGCAATCGGGGTGAGAAGCCATTGGGAACCCTGTTTTACGCAGAAAACGGTACCTGCTTATCAGCCATACATCATCCTACGCGATCACGAAAAACCCTTTCTCCTTATTGCGCGGTTGGCAATATCCTCTAACAACGCCAATGCAGCCATATCTCCTACTGAAAACTAAGTCACTATCAGGCTTTTTATAGGCTATAAATTGAGCGAAATGTTTTACACGTGTGGAATTCAAATGAATACCTATTAGACGTGAATTTCATTCATGTATAAATTATTCAAATTGTTTAATTGATTTTATTGAGCGAAACATTCATTTGGCCTTTCACCATTAGCCCTAATGGTGACGGTGGTGGTGACGATGATGAAACTGCGTGTCGGCGCTCGGAGAGTTCCGAATTCCAGCAGTACTCCAATATTGCCACAAGGAAATGTACTTACACGAACTAGAACCAGACGTAGAGATACGTCCTTTTCTACGTCTAAGACGGTTTTTATAAATCTGTACTTAGACGTGGATTTGATCGCACGAACACTCTATGATCAAATCTGTGCGTAAGTACG
>NC_045159.1:13690239-13722739 GCF_900700415.2 Clupea harengus | reverse complement strand
GAGAGCCTCAAGTGTTTCCCGTCTCTTAGATAGATGCACGCACATACACACAAATGCACACACATTCTCCCGCAAATACACATTCACTCTGACACACAAACACACACATACACACACAACCACCCTCACGGGAGTTCCATTCTAATATACCTGTAACTGACTGTTCACTCTAACTCATACTCAGACAGTGAATAAATACTTGAACATGTGTACAGAGCATGAAAGAAAATATATTCAGAAGAGGTGCATGCGAATGACATTTACACAGCATGTAAATGCAATTGCCAAAGCAAATTTACATAAAAGCAGTGTACCTGTCAACATAAGCCATACTATGAGTATATTATGCATGCACATTGGATTGTGCAGCACAGATACAAACAAAGAGAGACAAATATATAAATCCATGTAACATCATGTAACACAAACTGCTCTATGTGTTTTGCCACCATGTACACACACACACACACACACACACACACACACACACTAAATATACAAATACATACACAAACGCACACACACAAACAAACTTACACATACACATACAGAGACACATGTGCGTGCACAGACACCCACCCACAGACACCCACACACCACTCACAGGGAGCTCTGGCCCACCTTTTTTACAGGTAAAGGTGAAACTTATAGAAAGGTCAAACTCCCATCTCTGTGCCCTTCATCTTTACACGTGTGTCTGTGTGTGTGTGTGTGTGTGTGTGTGTGTGTCTGTGTGTGTGTCTGTGTGTGTGTGTGTGTGTGTGTGTGTGTGTGTGTGTGTGTGTGTGTGTGCACGCGCATGTGTGTGTGTGTGTTTCTACCTGTGTGTTTTCAGGCAAATAGTGCAGGTGGTGATTTATGTGTTTGAGTGCAGTGAGATGCAACTTGACATTTTCCTGCTGTGGCGTAGCCCAGTTCTGGCTCCATGCTTCATTACGTGGTGTTCCCCACGCGATTCTCGACCCAGTAAAAATAACTCCCCACTCAAACACGGGCAAGGGGGAGAGGCAGAGGGAGGGGCAGGCGTCAGTTGCCCTTTGTACCCTCACCTCAATCTCCAGCAATTTTAGTTTTAGTTGTATATATCCTCTCCTCTTACATCAACCTTCCCACACACAGATAGACCGAGCCCAAGCTACATTACACACACACACAAAACCATGGGGGTTATAGGGAAGTGTTTCTTCTGCTGAGAGCTTGTCGGTGAGGGAGTTGTCTGTCAGGTGCACAAACTGAGACTCCACAGGGGACTGTGCTCTCACCTGTCCTGTTTACCCTGTACACATCAGACTTCACCTACAACACGGAGTCGTGCCACATCCAGAAGTTCTCTGATGACTCTGCTGTTGTGGGATGTATCAGGGATGGACAGGAGGGTGAGTACAGGAGCCTGGTGGACAACTTTGTGCAGTGGTGTAGGCATAACCACCTGCAGCTGAACGCCACCAAGAGCAAGGAGATGGTGGTGGATTTTAGGAGGTCTCAGCCTCCTCTGCTACCAGTCTCCATCGGGGGTGTCAGTGTGGAGGTGGTCAAAACCTACAAGTACTTAGGAGTTCATCTGGACAGTAAACTGGACTGGTCAGCCAACATAGATGCCATCTATAAGAAGGGTCAGAGCCGGCTCTACTTCCTGAGGAGGCTGAGGTCTTTCAATGTCTGCAACAAACTCCTGCGCATGTTTTACCAGTCTGTTGTTGCCAGTGTCCTTTTTTATGCTGTGGTGTGCTGGGGAGGCAGCATGAAGAAGAGGGATGCAGGGCGACTAGACAGGCTGGTGAGAAGGGCAGGAGCTGTTGTTGGCATGGAACTGGACTGCCTAACATCAGTGGCGGAGAAAAGGACATTGAGTAGGCTGCTGACCATCTTGGACAATGACCACCACCCACTACACAGTACTCTTAACGGACAGAGGAGCATTTTCAGTGGCAGACTCCTGTCACTGTCATGCTCATCGGACAGGCTGAGAAAGTCCTTTGTCCCCAGGGCAATACAACTCTACAACGCCACGCAGAAGGGGAGGGGGAGGGGGAGGGAGATGGACTTCTCTGCATGAGTCTACCTCAGTCTCCCCTCCTCTTCTCAGCTCTTAATTTTTCCATCCCACTGTCCATCTTTTTATCTTTTTACTCTTTTACTGGCTATACTAGCCCATTGCACAGACTGTACTATCCTCACACACACAAGCACAAGTACTCAATCCTTGCACTATCCACACAAGCTCACAAGACACTCTTTGCACTACTTTCCTTTTTTTTTAAACATCAACACTGACACAACCAATTTTTGCACACTGTAATATCTGTATAATATCTGTATACACCCCACTCCCTGTGAACATGTTCTCCCTATGTGTATTGTTTTTCTACTGTGATTCTACTGTGATTTGTGTATGTATGTTTGTGAGTTAAGTTAAGTGTATAAGCTACTGGATGACCTAAATTTCCTTCGGGATTAATAAAGTATCCATCTATCTATCTATCTAAACAGTTGACATTTGCAGTCTTCCAAAGTATTTTTATGAATAGGCAATGTGACTCCTTGGAGTGTTATATTTACAGGACAACAAGCTCTCTTCTAAAGTGTTCCTGCAGGGTAGAAATCATTTTACAGTACATGCAGTGTTTGGATTTATTGTCATACATAATGTGGACATTGTCTTTGTCAGCTAATATTGAAAATGAGCTAAAAGTAGGATATCAGCTCATAAAGATCGGTTACTCTATGTAGTAAATATATACAGTATATACTTTCAATTTCAATTTAATTTTACACCACTACTGATATGTCCACTAAAAAAGCCATTGCTTGAAATAGTAGATACAAATAAATAGTACATTTTATAAATGTATGCTTTATCCAACAGCATAGTGAGATATATTCAGAGTAAAAAAACAGTTAGAGAGTGGAAAAAGAGTGGAGAGAGGAAGGAACATTCCCAATCCCACACCCTGCTACCTATTATTCTCTATTAGACATAAGAGGGAAATTTACTGCTGTTTGCTCAACTTTTAATGATGCCTGAAGGTGGAACCCCACAATGCCTCTGCACACTACAGTTTAGAGGGCCATTCTCTCTGTTTTACTTGTCTGTGTTTTCATTTTACTGTCCGCTTTTCCTGCTATTTACACCCGACAACTAATTTTGTTTACATTGTTAAGAATGTTCTCTTGTCGTGGTTAAATGCTAAGAGTACACGGAACATGCTGATGTACCCGAAAAACTCAGTGTTTGTTCCTGTCGACCACCGGTGGCTAGAAGCTTGCTAGGCCTCTTCTGCTCAGCTGTATGGAAGTCATAACTTATATAACCATAGTGTCCTGGGTCTGAGATCACATGTCTTTAGTTATTAAACACCTGTCCACACTTGATCAAAGGAGGATTCACACAACTTTTATGAGTCACGTTCGCCTTGTCTACTTTATTATCCTTTGACACAATGATGACCAGCACATTCCTTAACTGTGCAGTGTTGAAAGCATCAGCCGGTCCCCGGTGGAAAAAGGCAATATGCTCTACTTCATGTATCTCTCGCAGCCTCTAGAGAACACGAGTGTCCAAGTAACCCATGCCATCGAGATTTTGTATTGGCTGAATGTAGAGTGGCTCGTGACAACACAGAGACTTTGCCTTTTTATTACATAGGCACACCTCACAATATACCAAGTATGATTTCACAAGGCAATGCATATGATTTTAAGTGTGCTTTGACATATAGATGCATACGGTGGCAGTGTGTTACATATACATGCTGAGGATTGAATAAGTATACAATCTGGTAACTATACATCATTTCAAACTCATAGCCAAAAACATACTACCTAGGTTTTACAGTTTACGGTTTTACAGGATTCAACTACATAAATAAGCAAACATTTTTAAAATATGTGCCCATAGGTTTTGGCTGCACTGATCATCATCCTTGTGTAGAGCACCAATCTCTCACTTTGCCTGCCAGAGCACCAACCCTCTGTCTGAAGAGAGTCTGACCAACACCTAGGTTCACTGTGGTGCCAAAGGAGTAGACTGAGTAGGCAGTGAGTATCATCCGTTCCTCTGGGTCAAAATAGATTGTCTTTGTGAAGATAAATACCAACATAATGAAGACAAACATTGAGCAGAGCAGGTAGAGGAGCCCCTGGACAAACCCTGCGATGGTCACCCTCATCTGGCTGCGTAGCTGTGGGGAGAAGGAGCTGCCACTGGCCTCCATGTTCTTGATGTGACCCCAGAGGTAACACACTGTTGCACTGCTGGATGCCATTGTTAGGGCCAGTGCCAGCCACAGCATGGCTACCATCACACCTTCAACAGCCATCAGTTCCACAGACATTGGCAGGGCGCTAACAGAGACAGACATACACTGTGTGATGTTACCTGAAAATCCTGTCCTGTTTGTGGTGTGCGGGCTGCCCAGAGTAGAACTCATGAAATTGTACATGAGTGAAAACTCCATAGCTAAGTGTACAGAGACATGCACACAGTGCAATGCCAAGGCACAGTAAACAACCGTTTTAATGTTCCGCTTCAACCAGATGGAGAAATTGTGTCTTGCAGGGACAATCTGGGTGTAGAAGAACATACTAGTCCAAACACCGGAAAACATGTTGACTCCCGCAGCCAAATTCTTGATGGCAGAAACGGCAATGTCAAAATCCCAGGGTGTACAGAAGGCATCTTTACAGTTGTGAACAACCAGAATGATCTGGAGGAAGCAGTTTGAACCAACCATTGATCCCAGCAGCAGTTTAAGTGGTTGCTTTGATCTTCCATGCTCTTTTCTAGGAGAGATGAGGCAGTAGATGTAGAACAGGCTGCCACAGAGGCCGAGAGATGCCAGCATGCCACTGACTGCAGCGTAGGTCCATCTGTCCATGCTAACCACCTGCACCTCCATCTCTTCTCTTGGTCTGATTCTGCTGAGAGTGACTGCTGATCAGAATTGGCTGGAGCCTCAGCCACTGTTGAGCAACAACCGGCTGCAACAAACAGTGTCAAGTGGACCATAAACTATTTACAATGGAAATCAGGCCCACATAGGATGGATAGGAAAGCTCTAAATCAACAGCACTTTACTGGGATTCAAACTCCTGAAATATTTTAAAGTCAAATGCTAGGTCGGACCCAGGACATTTGCATTTCGACATCCGTGCCTACATCAAGCAGTATCACGTAGAATGTCTATTGCGTGTTGAAACATTGCTAAAAAAAAAATAAGAGAGCCAGTTCTGTACCAGGTTCTAGGTAACTCTCCTCTGGCTTACCATGTAGTTAAACAGTGATTCATCAATTGTCATCCAGGAAATGTAAAAAGGTATAGTTTATGTCAGAACTAAGGCTACCTTTCAGCCGTCACAGATATATTGCTGGTGTATTGCATAATTCAAAAGGCATTAAAATGAACTCATAGAGGGTTAAAGGTTTTGTGCATTCATCTTTTGGTCTATGGGGTCAAACTCCACCTGCCAGTAGGCACTCATTAGAGAGAACCGAGTTTCCTATAAACCATCCAAACCCCCCAAGATCTATAATTTTAAAACCTAGGAGCTGCAGGGGCTCTCCATTGGCTGCTTCTCTCTCTAACCAAACCATCACCCTTCTACAAGTTAGGTGGGATGGGATCTGACGGCCCAGGGGGCATTTGGTAGAGTTTTTAGAGCCTCCAAAATAAGCCTTTCCTCATTTCTAGACACAATGACCAATCATAAAGGTAAATGTCTCCCCACATACTTGAGCATCTAATATCATATATAAAATAGCAGACAGCCATTATCAGTTTTTGGACTTTTGGACTCCACATCTTTACTGAGTGTTATTAGCTCCCATTACACACCAGCAAACAAGAGGTACTCCAGCAGCTATGATCTTTCAAACATTAGCACTTAGCCCAGGCCTGCTCCTTCATATCTCTCTCCTACTCAGTGTTTTCCAATGCAAGTTGTTATGTCCTTCGATTCATCAGCCAATTGAGAGGAGCAATCCATTAGATCGGAGTGATTGAATCAGGCAGATGATGGAAATCAGCTGGAGTGGGAGTGGCCATTTTTGCAAGCTGTCAAATACTCAGAAAATTAATGGTTCTTCTCGCAGTGAACCAAACACAACACACACAGCACAGCACAGCACAGCACAGCACAGCACAGCACAGCACAGCACAGCACAGCACAGCACAGCACAGCACAGCACAGCACAGCACAGCACAGCACAGCACAGCACAGCACAGCACAGCACAGCACACACGCAACACCACATCACAAGACACCACATCACAAGACACCACATCACAAGACACCACAGCCCCCAAACACCACAAAACGTGAGCAGAATGAATGGGTTTGGTCACATTTTATGACAAACAGAATACACTTTGAGCCTCCTTTCAGTAACAGCTACTGAAGAGTGTGGCGTTATCCCCAGCTTGGCAGCACTGCCACCAGTCATTGCTCCTGGAAGGGGAATATAACCCAGAACTGCAGGAGGGAAAGATAGGTACAGCTGTTCTATGTTATGGTCACAAGATCAATACCATGCAGAGCAACATCTGAGATTGTGTTCACACTCCACACTACCTGCACACATACGGCTGGTTATCTCCAGAGTAGATTTAAAACAAGGTGCAACTCCTCTACAGGAAAATAATTTCCTGTGCCACATCCTCGACCAACTGCCAGGAAGTGGAACAGTTTGTAAAAGGGTGTAGTGTTTTCTGGGGGTACAGGCAGTGTTTTGTCATATTAAAAGGGGGAAAAGAAAGATTTAATATCGTAATTTTCACATTTTGCTGTGCATGCTATATATTTTCTACAGTTTGCAGGGTGATACATTACAGGGAGATATACAGGACCATTTGATATCACTGCAAGTTTGTTATATTTATTTGTTAAATTATTGTGTCAAGTTGAATGTATTGTTGTTTGGAATATCACCATCATAATCTTCGCTAAAGATGAGATAAAAACAAAGTATGAGGACTGTAATGCTGTAATTGCAGTTGAGGATATCCAAAGGAGGCTGTGTCTGTGCCCTGAAGTCTTGGCAAACTTCCAGCACTGTGTATTGATGACAGTCAATCGTTCTAGGCCACCGTGGCATATTCTGTCTAAACAATTCTGCTGCAAAGGGGATAAGTGACATCGATTCTGAGCGCCGGTCCTATTTCATCTTCAAGAACAATATTTTTAATTGCCATGGACCCATTTTTATAGATTATGTCTTGAAAACAAAAAGATCGGCAGAAACTGAGAGTACACCTGGCCCGAGTCTCAAGGTCAGAGGCAGTCACACTTGAAATGTCTCCTTATGAATCGTATTTAATTATCAGCGTATTAAATCTTAATTTAACATATTAAATCTTAATCAAATATGATGTATCATTTGATCATGAAAGTCATGGAAATTCAAGACTTTTACTTGATTGTTATTCCAGTAGCAGTCAGGTAAGAGAGTTCAGAGTGCCAGTTGTAGTGAATATTAATAATTGCTAATCATAAATTGGGCACTTTGACTATTTTACATAAAGGCTGTGAGTGTGGAGGGGTAATCAGTGGCAGATCAAACGCTTGTCTGTAATTGAAGTGCAAAAACAGCCTCTCTTGTTGATGGTGGTGGGCAGGGCCACCGCAGGCAGAGCTGCTCTTCAAGTGTCCACTGAGAGGCTGTCTGTTCTCTTCAGGTTCCCTGTAGTCCACGGACAACAAGACACCACACCGTGAGGGGGGTGAGGTGGGGTGGAGTGGGGGAGCTGCTACATCTAGTCATATCATAGGATGAGGATGAGGATGAGTGAGGCAGACAGACAGGGGGAGCAAGAGAGACAACGGGAAGAAGAAGGGGAATAGGGAAGTGGGGAGAGGGGGGAACGAGAGAACAAGAGAGCGCTTACGCCTGAAAGCTTTTCAGGGGAAGTCATTAATTAGGTCATTTCCTCTGGGTGGTCAAGGTAAGGCTGAATGAAAGCTTTTTGCTGAAAACCGGAGAGACAGAGCCTATCTCAGAGACTCCCAGACAGGCTGCAGAATTTCAAATCACAAGAGCAAAGAGAGATTTCTCCAGCTAGGGTTAGCCTTTTGAATGAGTTTGCCTCTGGACTGGATGGTAGGCCTACTCTTGCACCTTGTTCTCCATAACACTGTTCTTACCAAATGGCCACTGTTCCTTAATGTGCTCCAACTAGACTCTACACTAGAAATACTCAGGGGTGGATGTACTGACATTTTAGTGCCCATTTTAGGCATTTAGTGCCTGTTTTTAGGCAGAAACAATAGAATCAGTATTCTGAGCATCATTTTTGTTCATTTGTACCATGTTGTTCCATTTGCCATCACTTTTTCACTTCATCCACTTCCCTGCATGCAGATGCCTGTTACACTATTGAGTTTGTTATAGCCGCACAAATAGTGTTTTTTTGGAGTGGTGTAGAGTTACTGCCCTGTATTATCTCACTTTTTGATGACACCTTATTAGCATGTATTTCTATTTCCTGATCTCTAAACTTTTGATTCCTTTTATGTCGATCGACGGTTCCATGATTCCATTCCAGTGATCGAATGATTCTGCAAATTATGTTTATGGCGGATTTATGGTTGTCATTGCCATTCTTGCGCACAGCAGTAAGATGCGTTGAGGGCAGTAAGATGCGTTGATTACACGATCAGCCACACGTTTAGTACATTCAACGTAAAATGAAAAGGCACAGCATGCACTTCTGTGGACTGGCCAGCCACGTCGCTGTTTACGCCGTGCTCTCTACCATACGTACATCTGTCCCTCAGAATAAAAGACAAAGTAGGACAAGGTAAGTAACGTTTCAGTTTCAAATTTTTATTACTTAAAAAACTCAAACAAAAACAGAAAACAAATCTACCAAAGTTGTCCATATGGATGTTTCATTTATTTGTGTGTTATGTGCAAGGGTGTGATATGTGGTAATGTCATGAACTTTTAAAAGAAGGTCAACATCATCGATTAGCTGCCTGACCATGATTATGATACTAATGGATTCCCCAAAACCTTTTCAAAAAATAGATTTAAACTGGCAGCTGTTTCTTTGCTGTTTCTTTTTTTCTTCCTTTTTTAAAATCTGTACGTGTAGCTTTATCAGTGTTGTATCTACAAGCATGCTTGCATCAAATGTGCATTAGGGTACTTGTTTTCTTTTCTTTTTTCATCTTTTTTTGTTTTTAAATCTCACTAAAAATGTATTCACTTCATTACAACATCAGAGTAGCAAACGCTAAAGCCTTTTTTACAAGTCTTTATAAACAGGGGTAAAAACAGGAGGGGTGTTACTGTAATACTGTATTTATAGCAACAATAACTCAACAAAGTTCTTCTTTTTTTAACTCATAAAGGAGCAATATATAACCATTACTGAAGGGGCTATGAGGACAGATGGAAACAAGACGATTTGCAACCTCATTTCCTGTGCATTCATACAAGAGTGTCAATCGAAAAAAAAATACACCAACAAACAATTAAACAACAACAAAAAACCCCACTGGAAGTACTATCAGCATGGGAGTAGAACAACATCATAGTGGCAGCCCTGGCAGACAGTGAGGGAACTGTTTCTCTTCTACATCATTTTTTTTTCAACAAAAACAAACAAACAAAAAAGAAAACGAAGAGAACTGTTAGAAATCAAAATTCCTCTGATTCAGATATTTTTTTTTTGTCCTTTGTCCTTTCTTGTCGACGCTGGTCGAATTAAATGCACAGTTGTCTCTTTGAATGCTTTATGCTGTCCACGTCATGTCCCTATGTCCCACCTCCATTTATAAAGGACATTGTCACGCAAAGATTTTGCAAGGCTGTTGTGCAACTGCGAAACACTGGTGCAATAGGTTAAAAGAAAGGTCAAAGCAAATTATTATTAATAATAATAATAATAATAATAATAATAATAACAATAATATCAGCAACAACAATAACAACAACAATAATAATAATGATGTAAGGAGAAAGAGTGAACATGTAGCACAGATGGAAAGAGAGGCTGTTTTATGTGCTTCACAGAGAGTCAAGAACAATTTGGGAATGTTCTTTTAATTTCGAGAAAAAAGGTCCTTCTATTTTTAGCCTGGAAAAACAATCAAAAAAGATAGGAACGTAGAAGTAGTCAAACAAGGAGATTCAAGGGAGGTTTCTATTTCCTTTTTGTACAAGATCACGGAGAAAGGATGCGAGAGAGGGTCTCCTGATACACACCCTTCACTGTGCATCGATGCACCTCCCCACACTCACGCACGAACACACACACACACACACACAAACTCACTCGCACACACAACCTTATACATATATGCACAAGCACACGCTCACTCTTTCATTCCTTCACTCACTCAAACTCTTAATTTTTTCTCTCTTCAGTCCTGTACACCATTTTGTTTTTCAGCGTGAGGGTGGTCGGATGCCCCCCTTTGAGAAGCTCCTGCTGTTCCCCTCTTCACCACAGTCACGTGTCCCAGCCAAGGAGTGCTTCCGTGGGGCAAACCCTCGCTCTGCCCAGCCTCAGTCGGACACTCTGGCAGTGCTGAGCACCTTCTCAGTACATGATGGGAGGCTTGGAGAAGGGAGGTCTGTTCTCTGTAAAAAAAACACATGACAAACAAGGGTTAACTTTCCATTTTGGAATCAGCGCCATAACGAGCCATAACCCAAATATATGAGTGGAAACACACACACACACATGAACACACGGAGTTCTAAATTAAAATGCAGCCATTAAATAAGAATGCATACATGGTTGCTCTATGGTACAAAAATGTTAATCATTTCCTCCTCAAAGCAGGGAAGAGAAAAAAAGACGCAGCAAAAGATGGCTGGTCATACTTGATAGGCAAAGTGATTCTTGATAAAAAAAAAATAATAAAAAAAAATGTACAAGTATTTTAATCAAATGTGCGGCAAGAATAATTTAAGGGATTGATCACTTAAGTGTTCGCTGTCAGTGAGAGGGAGCAGATAAAGGAGGAACAGCTGGTGGGTGAAAAGGGAGAAGTTGGTCGTTGAATGTTAATATGAAAAACGTGGCTTGATTTAATTCCCTGAGCAGGAGGAGAAGCAGTTCATTAGGAGCGGGAGGCCGCTTCTAGGTGTTTAATATGTCTCCGCAGCTTTAAACGGCTGATCCTGTCTGGATGTGGATGTGGAATGGAAGCGTATTGAACTCAAATCACAGTTCAGGTAAGAGAGGAGAGCAAACAGAGAGAGGAGGCAGTAGGGAGGGAGAGAACTGACTGACATTTGTATAGGTGCTATCAGTGCTTTTATGTTATAACACATCTTATTTATTTCAAGTTCTTTGTACCTTATATCTGTTGTACTGTTCTTGGTGCTTATTACATGTTTAAATATTTGTATAATATATACCTAAACACAACATTAATTTGTGGACTGCAAATACGTGTCTTAATTTATTTTTTACAGACCTCCTAGACCAACTTTTATGTCCATTAGTTCCCTCCAAGTGAATCGAGTTCCACAGAGGACACGCTGCATGTGGCCTTTGCCTTCCCCTCACTCTCAGACATGCCCATTCAAGCCCTTTTATGATCTCTTCTTCGTATTAACAAAAAAATGACTGATATTACTTAATAGCCACCAAGATATTTAACAGTGTTCCTCTAAAGCGACCGTATGAAAATCGTCCACTTAAAGATGTGGAGCCCTCAGCTGGGCTGGGCTCAGCTCTCTCTCTGTGTAAAGGAACACCGTTCGGTGGCTGGACTTAAATTGAGACTTAAAGGCCCAGGGGCTTTGATGAGGTGTTTTACTGCTCAATGAAATGAGTTGTAATATCCTGAGGCGCAATTAATCCGGGCCCAGAGAGTGACAGCGGGGCCAGTTCCTGTAAAGAATGGCAGCTCCCTGGGACTTGGGGGGGGGGGTTGTGGGGGGTGAACAGAGCCGTCACAGTCCCCAGGAGGGGGGAGGGGACGACTGGGCACTGCTCACTGCTCGCCACTCTGGACAGCCCGATTGCTCAAATTACTGTTGCGCTGATGTGATGGGAAATCTTTAAGTGTGTAAATGATGATGCAAATAGCTATGAACCATTTTTGCTCTCTACAAAAAAAGAATAAATATTTCAGGTGGAGCAATCACACCCTTAAAAACCAGACTGATTAGAATAAGTGATTGAAGACACTAAAGAGTCATGTTTGGCCTTGTACAATGTAGAGTGTTCAGCTTTAACAGGAAACCTTGAGGGGCACTGGGGAGTCATATATGGTGTCTTTCTTTAAGAGAAAGGTTCATAAGTTCACACTGCTACACTTTAATTTGATACATTTGAAATTAACACTTCTGGCTGTAAGGGCTAAAGGTAATGTGCATTTTCTGAGTGACTACCGGTCAATGGCATTTTGAATGCTCTCTCTCTTTCTCTAAGTTATCAGGAGCACTTTCTCTCTCTTACTTATCATCTGCAAGATTAGGACTTTGGCGTTTCCTGGAAAAGGCACCACTAGATAACCTGGGTAGTCTACCATGGGGGAGTTGGGGTCGGTGTGTGGGTGGGTAGCCAGGCTTGTGGTCACACTGGGACCTTTTCTCTGCGATCGTCTCTCACCATATTTAGCTACCGGCTCATTCCGTTTTGCACCGTCTGCAAAGTGTTCAGAGTGGGGAGGTCCAGAACTGCCATAAAGCTCCACGTTGATTTTTCATGCTTACTATTTTTTTCCTCTCCTTATTTCACTTTTTTTTTTCTTTCAGGGTTGCCAATTAGTGGCGCAGAAAACTTTTGGAAATGAATGGTACCCTTGGGGCTCATTTGCAGTGTGTGAATGCAGCATGAGTTTGGAGCTAGAGTAGGTCATTGGAGCTTTTTTCTGTTGTTTGTTTGTTGATTTTTCTTGCCAGGTTTGCAAGAGCATAATTACTGATGTTCCAGACGCCGCAACAGGTTTGGCTAAAAGAAGAAAATAAAACAGGTGGGAGTTGGTAGGTCAACACCTACTGATTATTACCAGAGCTTTCTAATGCTGATATTTCAACACAAAACAAGAACGAGTTCAATTTCTTATTAAACAACACCTTGTTTTCCCACTATTACCTCTCCCCCTTGCTCTCTCTCTCTTCTTCGCTCTCTCTCTCTCTCTTCTTCGCTCTCTCTATCTCACCTCACACCCCAGACTCCACCATCTCCATTTCACTCTTCCTCTCTCTCTTAATCGGCTTGTGAAATGATGCCACCTTCTTTTGTGTTCAGCAGTTTCTGTTACCACCACTTGTCTTGATTAATAAATAAAAAAAAAATAAAAAAACAGGGTTGGTGTAATGGCTGGACGCAGGAGGGAACCTGAGAAAGCGTAAAAAGCTTTTAGTTCCTGGAGTGGGATCTCAGCAAGGACAATCAAACCTAATGAAATCAGTTGTCAGTGCTAGGCTTGCAAAACTGTGAAGTTGGACTTGGGAGTGGAGCACGGGGGCTAATCAGATTTCTCCCTGCCGTAATGGATAAGTACGGCCAGGCACGCGCAGGGAGTCCACCGAGGGGTGTCGAGATTAGAGTGTGTGTGTGAGACAGAGAGAGAGAGAGAGAGTGTGTGTGTGTGCGTGTGTGTGTGGGGGGGGGGGTGAGTATGTGTGTGTGTGTGTGTGTGTGAGCTAAAGAGAGAGAAAAAAGTGAGAGGCGCCGAGATAATAGTGTGTGTGTGTGTGTGTGTGTGTACAGTTGTGGTGTGGTGTTGTATGGACAGAAGACTCCTAATTGAAGATTCGCTGCCCTCGAAAGCGATGATCCGTGGAGATTGGTGTGCGATGGTTACTCTGCAGTGGCTTGTGTTCATCTATTAGATTGGGGTACTGAGCACTACTAACAGAGAGTGCCAAGGACTCCACAAGAGACTAGCCAATTGAGGAGATGTAGCACAGTTGATGTTGTCTTACAAAGTGACAATAGGTGGATATTTGTCATATAAAGTTTCAAATCTTTAGGTCTACACAATTTTATTTTTAGGTTTTGTTTTCACCAAACAATGTTTTCAGGTTACAATGCTATGAATTATCACTGACAAGCATTAAGATTACATTACTGTATTCGGCAGGCCTTAAAATCTAAATCCTCAACAAAGAGAACTGTAGACCAAATCTATCTTTTATGGCTTTACATCTACAATATAAAGCAGTGTCATAAAATTATATACAATGTGTAGTGTGATAAAGAGATCTGTGACATTGAAAGAATGTGTCAGATTTATAGTGTCATATGCTGTCCTGTGAAGGCACATGCGATCTGAAACTGCCGAGACTGTTTCAACAGACATCTGACACCATGACTCTGGCTTCTACTGTACTCTGCATCAGTAAGAATCATGGTTTAGAGGGGGGGATGTCTTGGAAAACGTAACATAATCCGTTCTGGTGGTGACACAGAGGTTGCACCGCTGCTTCACGGCCATCAGTGCTTCTCACGTCTGGACGAAAAAACCCAGAGTGAACCAGCGAGCACGGGACGGGGCGTGACCGCCTTCTTAGCGTGACGAAACGATCCGTGCATTCCGTGACGTGACTGGGCCGAGCCCGACTTGTGCCTCTCTCTCGCCTCTGAACTACCGCCGCCAGGTCGCCACGGTCAGGAATGCACTGCCCTAAGATGATGCCAGCCCCCCGCCCCCCCTCCCCACAGAAAAGGTCAACGGTAGCGCCACCGCCGGCTTTCCATGCTTTCAACCCCCTTCAGCTCTGCTCTCATTAGTGACCCATTTCTCGCCGTTTAGCGTGCCGGTGCCAAAAGGGTAGAACACCGGACTTAACATGCTGAGCCAGGGAAAACCTGGGGGATTTCCAGGTACACCGTTGAGTTGAGTTCTCCAACCGGAGGTTGCAGGTAGCCCAGCGAAAGCACGAAAGATCCCAATAATTACACATGGGGATTCAGACGCTACATGTTTGGTCAAATATGTGTAAAACACAGCCGTTCCTGTGAGGGAGATGGAGAGAGGGGTGCCTGTGTGCTGTGCAGGACTTTGATGTTGTCTTTGGGAGGTTCAGACTGAAGTCTGAAGTTATGAGCAGGAAACATGAGAGGCCTTTAAGATTTTGGTAATCCTACCCCCCCCCCCCCCCGAAAAAAAAACCTAGAGTCAACCTCACCCATTCATGACCCCCTGCCACTGAAAATGAACCCTTCCTCTTTTTTCCAGACAAAAAGCGACAAAACAATCTCTAAGAAGAAAAACACACACGCGCACACACACACACACACACACACATACACACAACTTCCAGAAGGTTCCCAAGCCCATGGCCTCAGCATTCTTCTGTGTGTGGAAGCCCCTGCTGTCACTGACAAGAAAAATGGCTGTTCCTTTATTTGCGGACTGTGAAATTGGCTATGAGAAAACAATCTCCACCCTCCCAGCAGAAAACACTTTGCAGGCCATTTCCACCGTGCGTCCTGTAAACATATGTATTTATTCACCTCCTCTCGTGCTCACATTTCAATAAGATCTACGGGACAGTGTCTCTGATTCGCCTTCCGACGGGTCGATAATAGGCTCCATCTATCAAAAGCAACCTCAAGCTAGGTTTTGGAGGGGATGCTGGGGGAGCCGGGCAAAAACAGATGGAATAGGTGGTGTAAAAAAGTGTGTGTGTGTGTGTGTGTGTGTGTGTGTGTGTGTGTCTGTGTGTCTGTGTGTGCAAGACTGCACGCAGCAGAACTCTCGAGTAAGAATGGAAGCATGACACACACATGCTGCCACATCAGTTTGCAATCTCCCTCCCTGAGGGATTTTGACGTCTTCAAAGGACCGTCTGCTCCAGGAGGGAGAGCGAGAGAGAAAGAAAGAAAGAAAGAAAGACAGAAAGAAAGAAAGAAAGGGAGGAGAGGTAGCGATGTAGGAGGAGAAGAAAAAAGTGCCTCTGGTTAATGTTTGCACTTCCAACATGAGCCTCCAGGGGGTCAGCCCCCTTACACACAGGGGCTTAAGCGTAAAGTGGCGGTGAAGGAGGAGGTGCATGAGGTGTCTGGAGAACTCTGGGCCATGTGGGATGCACATGGCCACGTAAACCCCCCCCCCCCACACACACTACCTACCCTCACCCCCTTGCTCGAGGAGATGAGAGGGAGACTTCCGAGAAGGCCCCGGCCAGCCACAGGGGTGACGTCAGCCCCTGGTGAAGGAGATGATGAGTGGGGAGAGGCACTCAGGGGGCGGGAGGGGAAATGAAGTCGGATGGTGACCGAGGAAACACAAACTCCCCCCTTTCATTCTCACTGGACCCAAAAGAGGCACCTCAGACACGCCGGGCCAACCACAGCCCAACACCAGAGATGGGGTTTCTGAAGGCATGTGATTCAATCCAGTGATTGGCCATTAAAAAAAAGGAACCTGTTCTCAGTATTGCTTTTCTGTTTTGCATTGTGCACTTCCCTTTACATAAAAAATGACAACAAAAAAAACAGAAAAAGAAAACATGTGCTTTCCAAATAAGCACTAAAATGTAAAAAATATGTAAAGACGCTCATAGATTCTCATAAGATCTCATAGACTACATAAATGCACTGTTGTTTCGGTGAGTGTTAGTGTTAGTGTTATTCACCTTGTACAATGGAGTTTTCCTGCTGATTGCCGTTATGTTCTGGCTCCACGTCTGGTATCACAGCCTCTGAAACATCAAACGCAGGAACATATTAGAACCCTATAGAACCCTAGTCATCAGGGGTTATGAGAACCAGAGGCTTTAAATGATATAAAGAGAGACATGCTTAAATCATCTCAGTAAACTTGTGTCACTTCATTTGTGTCTGCTAATGGTTTTTGTAGTTGGGGCACCAAAATGGATGGGCTAGTGTGCCGCAAATCTGAATCACATTACAATTCATTAACAGCTCTAATAGAGTATAGATTCATCAAAAGCTTTGTTATAATTTCAAGGTTCATCGCTGTGTCCCCACTACAACAGTTCTCCGTAAGCTAATCTTACATTAAATCACATGAAAGGAAAAAAGACGGGGCAACAATGCATTTCTTTTAATAAATTCAGGTTTAATCAGGCTTGGCTGATAATTGCCGGAGCTCTGCTCAAATGCTTGCAGATGTACTCGACGGTCTTTATGATTCGCTTTTATGTTTCCCATTTCTGCGCTTTGCTCCTGAACGATTTAGAAATTAAACAACTGAAGGACGAAAAAAAAAAAACACAGAGCGGTTATGAAAACAATTTAGTGCTCTAAGTGTGTGCATTTAAAGCATTTATGATAAGTATCTATATCCATTTCCTCTGTGGCCTGACCATACTAATGCAAGGCTAACAGGAACAGTTATGGAAAATGCGGAAATGCCAATAGAAGCCATTGATAAGGAAATATGAGAATCAGAGATGGAGAAAAAGAGAGAGAATGGGACGGCTGAAAAAGGCGTAGGGATGAAAAGGGTGAGGGAGAAAAAAAGAGGAAATAAAAAGCAGCACAATGATTAAGAGAATAAAGGTCAGAACAAATAGATGTGAAAAGGAGAGAGAGAGCGAGAGAGAGAGAGCGGGAGAGAGAGGGAGAGAGAGAGAGAGAAAGAGAGAGTGAGAGAGAGGGGGGAAGAACAAGGAGAAAGGCCAAGAGTAAATTAGTGTAGTGTTTAATCTCATTGATTACTAGCAAGAAGAAAGTGATTTTCTCTGAGTAGGACAACAAAGTTAAGGGAAATCCAGTGCAAAAAAATAAGGACATTATGAGGCAACGGAAGAACAAGTGCATGTGTGTTTTTTTCAGCTAGAGGTAGGGTGCAGATGGGGAGAACAAGGGCCAGGGAGATGACAGTGAAATATGCTGTTAAAAAGGCAGCGTTGTCTCATGCGCTCTGTCTTTTTCAAAGCCTGAACAATTCCAATTGCTCTGCAAGAAACCATAAATATTCTGTGGGGTTGTAGGGGCTGGAGGACAGAAAGAGTCGACAGATTCAAATGCAGACAAAGAGGAGAGAGGAACAAGAGAGGAACAAGAGAAAGAGGGGGATGGATTCAAAGCAGAGAAGAGAATAGGGCAGGAAGATAGGAAAAAAAAGAAAGGAGGAAAAAAGGGGCGACGGATTCAACAAGCAAAAACAAGCAAAGAAGGAGAAATGAAAAAGAGGAGAAAGATAGGGGGGTCAGAGTCAAAGACATGAGGCAGAGAGCGTGAGGACAAAATAAAAAGAGAGAGGGGGGGGCAGGTGAGGGGAAGAGCTCACCGTTGAGGCTCATCCGCAGGTTGTCTGAGGTGGTGGCCTGCTTGAGTGCCTGCTCCACCTGCTCCCGGCGCTTGGACTCGAACTCCAGCGCTTCCTGCAGTTTCCTCTTAGCCTTCTTCTCCTTCTTCAGACGCTTCTGGATGGTGGCTGAGAGACAGGAGGAGAAACACAGAGAGAGAGAGAGAGAGAGAGAGAGAGAGAGAGAGAGAGAGGGGGAACAGATGGAGGACAGAGAGGAGAGTGAGGGAGAAGGGAAAGAAGGACAAGGAGGGATGGCAGAAGAGAGATGTAGAGAAAGGGGGGAGGGAGAGAGGGAGAGAGAGAGAGAATGGAAGAAAGTGATCAATCACAGGAAATCAATAAGGTGTGCAAACATAAGCTGCTGATGTCACAGGTTTTGAGATATTCACAGCCTTGTTGAAGGAGCACGTGCTGTATATTAAGAAAGAGGCACTTGGACTTATAAATATTTGTTCAATTGACATCATTATTGAAACAACTTACAATATATATGCAGTATATAGTTTTGATGTTCCCAATAAGCATTGTCAGAGATGCTAAATGATAGAACTACTCCTGCAAAACTGTTACAGCTAACAATACTGTTTACCAGTTATTATGCTTTTCATAAAATGAGGTCTACTTAACTCCCACACAACATTGAGATTAAAAGTGAGACTTAAAGGAGAGAGCTCAACAGGGTCAAAAATCGTTTTTACTAAATGTTTAGACATCTCCATATTACCTTCTCTCTTACTCTCTCAGGCCAACCTCTGTGTTTGGATGAGGCACACATTTCACAGTAAAGTGCATTTAACTAACCTATGACGAGAAGACTGTTGTGGAGATGTTTTTTTTTTGCCAATTACGGTAGATTTTTACAATAAAGTGCCTCATCTAATTTCTGTCTCAATATCTGTGATTACATTGATACACAATTAAAACTATAATGAGATCACATCTAGGCCTCCTGAGCTATCAAAGATCCGTCTTTAAGAACTATCATTTTCACACTGTCTTTCCAAAATGAAACAGCTTTCACAGCTCTCTCTCTCTCTCTCTCACACACACACACACACACACACACACACACACACACACACACACACACACACACACACGCACACACACACACGCACGCACGCACACAGACTCAGTCACATCTCCATAACGCATCCAATTACCGGCATTTGATTTGCCAAATCATTTCTTACCCCCCTCTATTAGAGAATGAATTTGAATAACACGCAGTGCGATAACAGCCATGGCTAATAAATTATTAAAGTGTTTGTACATACCGTCTGAGTTGTTACCCAAGCAGCTAATTGCCTTAATTTCTTGGCTGAGGGTAAGAGAAGCTGACTGGCTTCTAAATACTACAGTGATATACAGCCTTTGGAAGCAGAGCACGGCCAAACAGCAACCACACGCATATTGCTCACTAAGTCTGTTTCGAAGTCCTAATGCACAGGATATAGATGCATACTGCTCACAAAGTCTATTTCGAAGTCCTAATCCACTGGATATAACCATTCAGTCATTTGCAGAGCTTTGCAGAGCTACTGTGCATTTTTCTTCATTTAAAAACTGCAGTTGGTTTTCTCCCCTTTTAATCATCCAGGTATTTAACATTCGTCCTTTTAGCCACCTAGTGACTTCTGTTTGTTTCTGTCAAGTTTGTTTGCAACCTAATTAAAGTTGTTTGGCCAAAATAAATGGCTTACAGCATTTAGCAGTTTAGTGGAATGGTAGATTACCACCTGTCCAAATTATAACTGATTAGTTATACAATCCTTTTTTAGACGGTTTCTCTCTCTCTCACACACACACATATATACACACACACACACACACACACACACACACACACACACACACACACACACACACACACACACACATACACAGACAGACACACACCTCGGCTGTGCAGTTCAGAAGTGAGTTGCCTCTCCAGGCTCTCTCTCATCTCCCTCTCTCTGTAGAGCTCCATCTTCAACTCCTTGCGCTCATTCTGCACCTGTTTCTCCTGCACACGGGCATTATCCACGGCCACCTTAAGCAGGCCCTATAAAACAACACAACACAAACCATTTTAAATGCACACAGTGCACACGTAAGACATTGTAAATACACAATGCACACATTTGACAGTCCAACCAAACAATTACAAGCACACACACACATAGGTACACACAGACACACACACAGGTAGTGTACCTGGATGTTGGTGAGCAGAGTCTCCACAGAAGAGAGGCCGTCAGCAAAGAGGAAGGGGGCGGGGAAGCCTGGAGGAAGGGTCTGGGGCATCTTCTCAAAGCCTGACTTCATCATGGGTACAGCCAGATGGGCATCTTCTGCACAAAACGCACACACACATGCATGCACGAGCGCACACACACACACACACACACACACACACACACACACACACACACACAAACAAATACACACAAACAGTTAATAATAAGAAGATACAAGGCATAACATGTAAAACTTGTACACTTTGGTCTTTTACAGAGGTTCTGGGAAATACTATTCCCCTCATACAAGATTTACACACATTTACACACACACACACACACACACACACACACACACACACACACATAATTGGACCAGTGATGACAAATCAAAATAAGAGTGTGTGTATGAGGCTGCACAGATGTATTCACCTACACACACACTCTTACACACACACCCATATACGCATGCATACACATACGCACACACACACGCACACACGCGTTCGCAGACACTCTCACACACACACACACACACACACACACACACACACACACACACTTCATACAAACACCATGTGGAATTATAAAAGACTCTAATTATTCATTATTGATTTATCATTGTGCAAATGGCTTGTTTAATGCACAGGGACACATGCACCCCGTAGAATACAGCCAAAATCATCATTCATCTGGGTGAGGATAAAACAAGCGAGATCAGCAAACACACACGCACCACACACCCACACAAAGTCCCACATGGACACACACACACACACACACACACACACACACACACACACACACACACACACACACAGAGACCCACACGGTCGCTCACACACGCTCACACACCCTCTGGAATACCACCAAAAGCATCATTTACAATGGAGAGCATTAACCAGGCAAGATCTGTCTGGTGTGGCAAGCTCTGCTTCACCCAAAGCTCACATGAAGCAGTTTATCATCCGTGGACACACACACACACACACACACACGCACACACACACACACACACAGACACACACACGCACACACACACAAACACACACACACAAAAGTAAACACGCTAGAAAAAAGACAGAAAGAAAGAGTAAAGTGGCTCCACAGAGACAGAAAAGAAAAGGCATCAGAAAGGGAGACAGTGAAGACAAGAAGCAAGAGGGAAGACTGAAAACACATGGGAGGGAGCGCGTCATATTTTACTCCCGCCGCCAACACAGTGCAGACAACACAGCCCTGCCCCACCCACAGTGCTCGTCAGTTGGGGCCATCGCCTGCTCCCTCTGCCTCTCTGCCTGCCTGCCTGCCTGCCTGCCTGCCTGTTCTGCTGCTGCTACTGGAGAATAGATGGGGCTCCGCGTGGTTCCACTGCCATGATTCAACCCCCGTTAATCCGCCTTGGCCGGCCACGCGACACTGCCTCCTGCCCCCCTCCTTCTCTCTCTCTCTCTTTTCAGCTCTCTCCACTCAAGACAAATAGGACAGGCGGAGTGGGAGCGGCGGTGGCGGTGCATCGCGGGTCACATCGATTTCCTAGCCGCGCGCACCCCAGTGCCGGCCCTGATAACCCTGCAGTCCATCTCCAGCCATTGTTCATAGCACACCTGTCCCTGCAGCCATACATCTCCCCACCCGTGCCCTCTTCCTCCTCCTCCGCCTCCTCCTCTCCTCATGACTGGAGACGTGCTCGTGGAAAGAGAGAAGGGAAGAGAGAGAGAGTAGGAGAAAGAGAGAGAGAGTAGAGGCAGACAGAGAAAGTAAGTGAGGGAGAGAAAGAGAGAAGAGGGAGAGAGAGAGAGAGAGAGAGAGGCAGAGTGGAAAAAAGAATATCTCTCACTTCTTCCCCCCCCCCCCTGTGCTAACGGGATGACAGTGCGTGATTAAGTTTTTCGTGGTGGCTGAGAGTGCTTCGCCGACCAAGGTCACGCAGATAGAGTGTGAAGCTGTTTGTGTGAGAAAGAGGGAAAAAAGAGAGCGAGAGAGAGAAGAAGAAGAAGAAGAAGAGGAGGAGTGTGTGTGAGCGCACGTTGAAGGAGACAGATGGAGGGAGTGATGGGGTGAGAAAAGGGGTATGAAATGATGGGAGGGAAGTAGAGAGAGGGAGCAGAAGAGCAAGCATGTGTTGTGTGTGAGGGAGGGAGAGAAAGAGAGAGAGGTGTGAGGTGAGTTGTTAAATAAACGTGGGGTAAAATGCCACTGAGTTCAGGGAGAGAGTGCGAGCGTGCACGTGAGCGTGCACATGAGCGTGCATGTGATGTGAGGTGTCTTGAAGACACACATTATTTTATTTTAAGTCTTATTAAAAAACTAAAACAAGTATCACTTTAATTGTTTTACCAGATCTATTATGTCAAATGTTTTGAATCAATACATTTTTAAACCATATTTTGTTCAATAGGAAGTTCTCGACCATGTTCGCAAAACATTCCATTCCAACAAAAAGTCTGTGCAGTCTGTGCATATGTGTGTGTGTTGTGTTTGTGCGTGTGCGTGCGTGTGTGTGTGTGTGTGAGTGTGTGTGTGTGTATGTGCAGTCTGCGCATATGTATTTCAAACACACATAGCTGGAAAGAAGTAGGCTTGATGTGCTGTTCTGGATAGTTAGTACGTTGCACAAGAAGTTGCAGGATTTACAGTCTCCACTGTCACACAAACAGGTAAAGAAAAGAGTGTGTATTTTAATTGCATTACATGTATGTGTATGTCTATTTAGGGGCCTGTCACAACTAGAGCTATGGAGCGCCGCTCCATCTGTCAGAGGGAAAGGAGGTTAATGGCTCCATAGAATAAGGGCGGTGGGCTTTGCTCTTAAAAGCCCCCCAATCTCCCCCTAACCCCACCCCCCTTTCTCGTCTGTTCTCTTGCCTCCTTAATTGCAAGTCCATTTTAAAACGACAGATTTATCTTGCTTCTGGCGCTGATAGTGCACACTTCAATTCATTTTATTCCTCTGCTGGAAGAAAGAGGGAGAGAGAGAGTAAAAGAGAAAGGGAGAGAGAGAGAGGGAGTGTGTGTGTGTGTGTTGGGGGTGGGGGGACGGTGAAAGGCCGGCCCCTGACATTTACAAAGTGCCCCCGTTCTGTCGACGGTCACCGTAATGCACACGAGTAATGATACTGTGTGAAACCTGGCTTACAGGCGTGTATGTGTGTACGTGTGGATCTCTCTCTGTGTGTGTGTGTGTGTGTGTGTGTGTGTGTGTGTGTGTGTGTGTGTGTTTGTGTGTGTGTGTTTGTGAATCACATGCAGTATTTTTCCTGTTCTGCATGGGTCAGGACTGCATGAGTGCCACACAAAGAAATCATCTTAGGGTAAAGTGGGCCTACCGAGTGCTTGCATCCTGAACTCTCAAAACCAGAAGTGCCTTCTGTAGAAGTACAGCCAAAAGGGGTCCAATAGGCCTCCTCAATAAGCTCATAGTGGCCATAAATGTCTCTGAAGAGGGAGCTGGACAATGAGATAAGCTATGGCGTGATGTGAAGAACTGCCCTTTCACCCCCATCATATATAGAAAACAACACGCAAACACAGAACAGAGAGAAAGTGAAAGAGAGAGAGAATGTGAGAGAGAAACACAGAGAGAGAGAGAGAGAGAGAGAGAGAGAGCGATATTGCCACGACAACAGTCACACACAAAAAGCGAGCAAACAGATAGACACAAATATAAATAAATAATACATAAACAAAGCGAGGGCTGAAAGAGAAGTGCTCGCTTTTTTCCTCTCTTTCTTTCCTTTTATCTGGCCGTGCGACCCCATCAATTATTCAACCCCTCGGCCCTTTCATATGCTTCCCCCTAAAAATAAAGACAATAAAACGTTTGGGAAGAAAGACGAAGAGGACGGGAAAGGAGAAGGCGGGGGGGGGGGGGGGGGGGAGCATACTTTCAGCGCGGCAACAAAAGGAGGGCGAACAGAAAATGCACCCCGAGTCCATCAACTCTCGTTGCAAAGCTCTCAACAAAAACAGAGAGAATGCAAAAAAAAGAGAGAGAGAGAAAAAAGAGTAAGAGAGAGGTTAATACTGAAATGTAAAAAGCAACTTTTAAAAGGTAAAGAATGTGTGGCTTGCGACTTCTGAAGGGACACTAACGCGAGCGCTTTGTCGCTGAAGATGGCCTCTCCTTGAATGTCTCCGCTGTTGTCTTCTAAAGGACTCTGTCTGAGGCCCGCTGTCATTGGGATCTAAATGGTCTTGAGCAGTCATGCACCAAATGCATGCATTGTAGGGCTTGGCAGAGGTTTGCTGGTGCAGCACTCCAAAGTGCACAGCTTTGCCTGATGAACAGAAAAGTACCAATGTCCTTTTCACCTCCATGTCTTCTGATGGCCACTCAGTCTTGATGTGTTTTTGTTTTCATTGACCCATTTTCATCTCATCTACTTCCACATATCACCTCTCTCTCTCTCTCTCTCTCTCTCTCCACTTTGTCACTCTTCTACTCCTTCTCTCTTTCTATCCATCTATCTCTCCTCCATGGCTTTTCTACTTCTCCTTCCCTCATTTGGATGGACAGCTGCCCTTACCAGCGTTTCTTCTCCTCTCTCCTTCCTCATCCCCTCAGCACCCTTTTCCCCATGGCATCTCCTCCTCTTCCTCATCTCCCATCTCTCTCATTTAGTTGTTGATTTCAATCTTTTTTCCCCAACCCAAGTGCTTACAGAAGACGGTCTCCCACTGAATATTCAAAAGCAGCCAATTAAAAACCAGGCCGACTGGATGATGTCCGGGCTCTGGCCGAAGATTCTGGAAAGAGCAACCCCCCCCCCCCCCCCCCCCCCCCCCCCCTTTTTTTCTGTAACGAAACCCCTTCACCCTATACTCTTTTATCATACGATCAAGGCAATCAAATCATTACAGTAATGACCAGGTACGTTTTCAAAAAGATGGGATGTTGTTCTTCTCATTATTTTCTGGTTTTGAGGCTCGGATTTGAGGTGGGCGTTATGTTATGCTATGCTATGTTAATTAATTACAGTTGTAGACACAGTGAAATCATTAATCAGACAGGTACTGTTCCAGCCACAGTCTTTATGATACAGTGAGGGTGATGAGTCTATTGACCCAGTTTTTCTCCTCCATTCCCAAGTGATTATGGTGTACACACCGCACGTGGGCTTACCCCACAACTTAATGACTTAAGGGGTTGTGCACAGGATGTGAGTACCCTTCACTGATCATGCACAGCAGAGAGCTCATGACATATTAACCGGCATTTCAGCAGTGTTTTTTCAATAGATCCATTTGTTTTAATCAATTACAAATATTAAAATGGTAAGGGTAAGACAGAGAGAATGAGAGCGTAAAAGAGAAGATACTGAGATGAATGCGATTCACTTGTTCAAACTAGTGTTGAACTAAAAGCTACCAAACAAAATGTAGCTCAAAAAAACCATCCGTCATCCTCCCTACTAATCTGCTCAACTACTTCTAATAATCCCCGGCTGCCAACACTTCCCGTCATATCTCCGACCAGGGGCCCCTTCGTCGCATGGGCTGTACCCGTGGCAACCTGGGCGTGCATTAAAACCAGGCACGGAAACGGCAAACCCAATGTTTAAGCCGTAATGAGTCTAACCCTGTCAAACAGGAACGGCCCAATGTTCATTATTTTCCCCAAAGATGAAAGCATGACAATAAAAAGAAAGGGGGGAAAAAGCGAGCAGGAGAGGCCGTCTGTCGGAGGGAAGTGAACGTGGGGGTCCATTTATTATATTTTAATGGCCGCGAGTGAAGCTAAATTGCTCCGGCTCGGGAAGACGGCTCTGAGCAGAGAGGAATGTGCCTAAGTGGGTTCTGCTGGGTTCCGTCTGCCAGGCCATGGCCCACACCATAAAAAAAAAGGAAAAAGAAAGGTGGCTGTCTTTCTGCCCCTCGGCTCAGGGGAATGAACCTGCTGCCATCTTCTATTTAAGAACCCTGGTGTTCGCGACGTGAGTTGTGAGACTGGCACAAACTGGACTAGGTATGCGGCTTGTTACTTAAACAAGCCCGAGTGATGATTTGCCCCGCAGTCATAAAAATAGAAACAGGAATTGATATTTGAACATGCTGTCCTAGCTTTAATGACCCATCCACTGTTCACGTTTCTGATTGTGATTGTGATTCTGATTCACTGGACTGAAATGCTAAGACATGGGAATGGGAGGTGTGAGATGCTGCAGCTGTTGCTGTCACTGTAAACACCAGGTATACGCAGCTCCAAGTCTTGAATGATGGGGCATCAATGACACATTACAGATATAAAAAAAAAAAACATTAGGGCATAATTTCCATTTAGTTTAGAAAAACACATACCACACAGAGGTGAGTTTTCAGGAAACACACCTCACACCATGCGATAAAACATTACCATACTCATAGCAGGTCTCTTAATTAGGTAGTTTTGCTGCCAATTGACTTCAGAAAACAAACGCATTTCGAGGCAAAATTTGCTGATTGCTTTCAACCTGAGAGTGTTGAGAAAACATAACCGCTACGCCGGTGTAGATAATAAAACTCTGGGGAGATGAAAGACCTTGTGAGGATCTCGCTGGCTTTTTAACTGACACTGTGCGATCCATTAATGGCCCCTACCGCTTATACAAAATGCCAGAGCACAAGAGTAGTGCTTTACTTTGCATCAAAGCACCTGGGAGCCCTCCCACTTAAGTTGGGTACACGGGAAACAGGGAGGTTGTGTGTTTGTGTGTTTGTTTGTGTGTGTGTGTGTGTGTGGGGGGGGGGGGGTGCTTCCTACAATTTCAAACGCTAGGCACACACATAAACAAGAAAATGAATTTGCAAGAGTGCAAAACATCCAAGCATGGACGGGATGGAGGAGAATAAGGATGTGACTAGTAAAAGACTGGTGAAAGATGGACAAAGAGAAGATGAGGAGAGGAGATAAAAGGAGAAGAGAAGGTGTGAGGACAGGAGAAAAGGAGAAAAAAGAGAGTAAAGAAGGAGACATTAATTGAGAGGAGAGGACACCAGAAAAGAAGAAAAAGAGGAAGACAAAGAGAAGAAAAGGGGGAGAAAAGAGGGGACAGTCAAGAAAGAGGACAGAAGAGAGGAGAGACAAGACAAGACAAGGGAAGAGAAGAGAAGAGAAGATGAGAGAAGAGAAGAGAAGAGAAGAGAAGAGAAGAGGAGAGGAGAGAAGAGGAGGAGAGAAGAAGAGAGAAGAAGAGAGAAGAAAAGAAAAGAAAAGAGAAGAGCAGAGAAGAGAAGAGGAGAGAAGAGGAGAGAAGAAAAGAGAAGAGAAGAGCAGAGAAGAGAAGAGCTGGCCCTCCTGCTTGTTTGACAGGCTGAGTGTGGATGCTGATGAATATGCGGAGATGAAAATGAAGCCTAATGAGGTTTCCTTTCCCCCAATTAGCCTGTGAGGGGTGATATGCCGAATATTAAGTGGGCGAAATACTGGGTCAACGCTTCTGCCCTACACCTGGGCACAGGAGGGATGGAACAGAGCGATGCAGGTATCCCAAGGGATGAGAGAAGCAAAGAGAGAGAGAGAGAGAGGGGGGGGGGAGAGAGAGAGAAAGAAGCAAGTAGATGGGGAGAGAAAAAGAAGACCATCTGAAGGGAGGGGGATATATGTCAAAGGGCCACAAAGTAGACGAATAAGTTTGAAGTTTGAGAGGTAGATAAGTGACTTAAAAGCCAGCATGATGCTCAAAGAGGTCAATGAACATAGAGAAAGAAAGTCTGTTCCCTTTAGTTGCTGAAAGCTATTTGAAATAAACAAGAACTGTGCTTTAGATTTCTCTAAAAAGCAACACTCCAAAACTGCTACTGTTTGAACTTGTGCCATTAATAAACTACTGAACTGAACTTATTTGTGCCACAACAAAGCAGTACACAAAGCTGTCTTACTAGAATCTTGCGCTAGAAACTTTTGCAACCTTTCAGGACGCCACACATGGGCAGGGAGAGGTGGGCAGGCAAATAGAACGACACCGATTCATTCAGGCAGACATTTAGAACCAGAGCATAACCAGAGCACCTGTCAGTGCATGAACAAACGGAGAGAGAGAGAGAGAGAGAGAAAGAGAGAGAGAAATGAGGAGAGAGAGAGAGAAGGACAGAGCAAGAGATGCAGGGAAGAGTGTGAGAGAGAGAGAGAGAGAGAAATAGAGAAAGAGAAGAAGAGAGACTCATCCATCACCCATTTTTTTGTCAAAAAAGTGCAGCGACTGTGGGGGTGACTTTCAATCGCTATAACCTTGCCCTAAATTATCCCACCAAACTCCAAGCCCTCTTACTGTTACTGTACATTCCATGGGTACTTTGCTTTTATAGGAGATTTCCTTCACTCCGTCTTTTATGGACCAGTCGACTTTGTGCACCACGCGGGTGCAAGTGTCCCGATAGCTCCAGCCAATGCACTCTTGTCTGTTATGTCGAGGCGCTGCTCTGGGCCGCGGTTTAATTAAACCATCACAAACGCGCTTAGAACAGCAATCAGCCTAATGATCAAAAAGGGTCTTCAAAGCCGCGCGGATGGTCCCTTTAGCGCATTTGAGGGAAGCACTCTCTAGCATAAACAAACACATGTCAGAACAAACAACAACAACAAAAAAGTGGACGGAGGCCCTTTTAAATGAAAGAAAAAAAAAGGGACGGCTTATACCGCCGCTTATTTACTTCTCAGTGCAGTTTGCAACGGCAACAGAACAAGCACATCTGTCGCCGGCAAAGTTGTCAGCTCTGAAATGGAGCCAAGCACTTGCAGTCTTTAAGCACAGGCTCCTGGCGCGCCTCGAGAGGAAAAAGGACGGCATTTGTTTCCGTTCCCCCTGCGGAACGGGGGCCCCTTTTTGAGTTTTTTTTTTTTTTTTTTTTGACTGATTTACCGGTCCGCTTATCTCAAAGGGCAAAACAATGCCGCACATTTCTATCAGAAATCATTACAGGCCATTTCAAATCATTTCCGCGCAGCTAATTTCATAATGGCGGGGGGAAACATTGATTGTAACCAGATGCTCCGTATCTGCAGTGTGGAAAACTGGCCCGAGCAATTAGGGGCAGTGGCGTAGGAGAGCGCGAGTCAAGCACCGCCGCCGTCGCTCCGCTGGGCTGCGCGCTACAGTGGCAGAGAGAGCCTGAGAACTCTTATCTCGGCACACTCTCGTGGCCTATGGGGGCTGAAATCTGTGCATTGTGTTTCTGACTGGCCATTGTATTGAGAACAGATCGTGCTGCTTTTATGGGACCCTATTTCAACACCAGTGGCGGTTCAAAACGTGCTCTGTGCAACGAGAAGTATTCAATTATGCTCTCCTGGAATATCGTAGAGAGTAGCGAACATGACCACACTGAACTGACTTTATTGATTAAAAACGAATATTATAAAAACTAATATTATAGAATTTGATGTTGTGAAAATCCCGATGTACAAAACGCATTGAGTTGAGAGGTGTGAACGCGTGTGTGGAGGTCCAAAGCGGTAGCACATCTGCAATCACTAGTTGGATCGCTTCATTAGTGAGGTCAGCGGATCGTGACCCGAGTCAAATGCCTCTGTCACCGCCGTGTGTGCTTTTCCATGAGCAAAGAGGAGAGAGTGGTCCTTGACGGAGGAACCCTGTTTACATTACTCAGACACGCAAACACGTGCGCGCACACACACACACACACACACACACACACACACACGTGGGGTAACCCATTAATTACTGCGGTTTCCTGCACATTTATTCCAAGGTCCCAACTTCCTCTGATATACAATACCCAGTGAGGTCTAACATTGGGCTGTGATTTGGAGAGATACCACTGTTGCTTGCCAATTCTGAGCGAAAATATTCTGGCAAAAACCGTGAGAATGTTGATACACATTTGGATTTGTTCAATTAGCCTGTACACAGACCAGACCCTGCTCAAGTACATATTGTATTAAATATCGAAATGCTTGGACAGACACATTTGTCTTGTGTTTTGTACACAACTGATTTCATTTACCTCAACTACTTCCTCTATCTGTGTCTGTGAACATACAGACATGTCCAGCAGCTGTGTGACACTAGTGCACTGTTCACACTGGACCTCATTGCAGCAGTTGAACTCAAATGCTTTGCAGATTGCAATTTACATTGTAAATACCTGTTGTTTCACTGTCACACTAACATTTGTGTTACTTTCATAGCCTTAAAGCCCATCAACTACTCAACTCTAATGATAAACCATTGCCCTAAATAGAATAATGTATTGCACTGAAATGTTCAATGTCAAATAATATCTAGTGGTATCTGTTAATCCAGATATGAATATGTACTTTCTAGAAGCCAGTTTTGACTGAAACACAGGGTTCAGACATCATGTTGGTGCAGTCACACACTGTTCAGGGACACATGCTTTTGGCAGACATGGGAAAACATTTCAATTGACTCCATTTCCCTCTACGTGCACACACACACACACACATAAACTATAAAAAAAAAGACTAAACAGTCTAACGGAAACTTTCACTAAAGCATCATGGTGAGAAGGAGGGCGATCCAGCGGCCCCTGACTCCGATGAAAGAGAGACAGATGAAAGGATTATGTCAAATGGCTCACACATGCCTCTACCTCCACTCTTTTCCCACCATCCTCTGGCCCCTCAATTTGCAGAGAGAGCGAGAGAGAGAGAGAGAGGGAGAGAGAGGGAGGGAAGGAGGGAGAGAGAGAGGGAGGGAAGGAGGGAGGGGGGCTCAAAGAGAGAATATGAGAGAGAGAGGGGCCCAGAGATAGAGAGTCAGCATGAAAGAGAACAAGCGAGAGTGACGAAGAGAAAGAGGGGGACTCTCTCTGTGTGGTGTGTGTGTGTGTGTGTGTGTGTGTGTGTGTGTGTGTGTGTGTGTGTGTGTGTGTGTGTGAATGTGTGTGTGTGTGTGTGTGTGTGTGTTAGAGAGAAAGAGTGAGCGAGAGAGAGAGAGAGAGAGAGAGAGAGAGAGGGAGTCAGGGGAGAGACCTTGCCTTCAGCGAGTGAGTGCCACCGTTAGCTCGAGCTCTGGCCCTCTTTACCGGCCGCTAGTGGGCCAGTGATTTATGAAGCACGAGAGAGGGAGAGAGGGGGCACGCTCCATGGAGTCCCGCCGAAAGAAAGGGAGGAGAAAAAAAGGGAGAGGAAAAAAGAAAAGGTGCTGCTCGCCCTGGGCACAGCCATTCATCACTATGTACTGAGGTGTCACTTTGTTTATCGTCTAGATTCAGGGTGCCACGCACACGCTGACCCCCCCCCCCCCCCCCCCCCCCCCCCCCCCAACCCCGCACCCCCCACCTCCCCCAACACCAACCCAAACCCAGGCTGTCCTGCCATGAGATAAACCCCAAAGCTTTGCTGTGCACTCTTCAGACACAAGACCTCCTCCTCCTAATTCACTGCAGAAGTCTAGGAGCACCAGTGACTGAGTTCACACACATGGCACCATCAGTCTTGGCACATGCTGATATTTTGCAGGTTTTCAGTCAGATTAGTGAGTGAAAATAGTCAGAAACAGTCAAACAGTCATATAGCATGAAACCTACACCTCAACCCTGATGATTCTCAGTTACCCTTACTTCTCTGGCCTAGATGCCTATAGAGGATAAACATAATAAATATGTTTTACATAATATATATACACTCATGGTCATCCTTTATGATATTGTCGCTACTGTGCTGTGGTCATACCTCAGCACAACGATATCTCATGAGAATACACTACCTTTGATTAATTAATCGCAATTATATCGGTCGGCCTGGGACCCATGCTGTCAGAGCACTAAGTTCTATACCGTAGTAATGATTTCTATTCTGTGGTATTGTGAGATAACAGGATTCAATTCTAATACAATCATAAGGCCAAGGCCAGCACGAGCTGTGATGTTATTGTGCAGTGTGCAGTGTTCCTGGTCACGTCATGATGTTGTTATGAGGGAGTCAGAGGGTGTGATAGTCAGGCTGTGTTCAGAATCATTCATTCATCAATCGTCTACGTCTTTGATTATTCTCTATCGTGTCCCCTTGGCAGGGCACTGTGCAAAAGAACAAAACAATGATTTAGGACTTCTGTGCACAGTGAGCATGCTGTAGTGAGCTATGATATGCATGACGTCACATTTACCACTAACAGAAA
>NC_045159.1:13667739-13685239 GCF_900700415.2 Clupea harengus | reverse complement strand
ACACACGCACACGCACACATACAAACACACACACACACACACACACACACACACACACACAAACACACACACACACACACACACACACAACAGAGGTGAGGAGAGTGCCTACCTTTGTCTTTGAAAATCTTCTTCATCCTAATGCCACTGTCGTCAATGTCTCCATCAGTAGCATTCAGCACTGTACAACATAGAACATGTGTGAGTACAGAGTGGAGTAGTGGGACAGTAGTGAGACTGAGCAGTGAGTCATAAGTGTATGATTGAGGGTGTAGAGAGAGTGCTGTATGTGTGTGTGGAGTGTGTGTGTCTGTGTGTGTGTGTGTGTATTCCTCACCCAGGTGCTGGGGGCTGTGTGTCTGTCTCGGAGTGTGTGTGTAAGGTGTGTGTGAGAGTGCGCTTGTGTGTGTGTGTGTGTGTGTGTATGTGTGTGTGTGTGTGTGTGTGTGTGTGTGTGTGTTAGTGTGTGTGTGTGTGTGTGTGTGTGTGTATGTGTGTGTATTCCTCACCCAGGCGCTGGGGGCTGTGTGTGTGTGGGTTGGGGGAGCTGGAGGCAGAGCTGCTGGGGTGGGAGTGTGAGGAGGGCTGGGAGGCAGGGCGAGGAGCTTCCTCAAGGGATGGAGCTGGAGAAAGACTGTCCTGCACACATTCCTGAAACACCCACACACACAAACAAGAAAACGGGATCAGAATCACAGAACTATTCCCTTAAACACTTGCTTGGAACAAGTACAAATACAAACTAAATTAAGCAATATGAGTGTGTTGGCGTGTGTGTGTGTGTATGTGTGTGCTTGTGTGAAAGTGTGTGTGTGTGTAAATGCACCGCTGTGTGTTGAGAGGGTGTCTGACCCAAGCATAATTAAATATATACATATATTACATTGCAAGCCCCTGGCTATCACGTTACATTAAGACACAAAAGCTACACTTCTAGCTTCTCTCAGTCTGCTTGCTACTCTCTGTGGAGTGATACTGAACACACAGAGACATCCTTTCTGCAGAGCTCGACAGAGAGACAACATTAGTTTTCAAACCCAGAGTAAATAGTAAAAGCGTTCCTATGATATCTCTCGACAGCAGCAGACACTGTGTGCAATCCATGTGGAATACAATGTGTGTAGGTGTGTGTGTGTGTGTGTGTGTGTGTGTGTGTGTGTCTGCGTGCACATAGTCTCTCTGCTCCTGTGAGCTGTCAGCTGAGGCACGGTGCTCTCTCTCATCTCGCCGGCTCTGTAGACTATCGTCTCAGCCTGGAATTCCTCCTACAACTTGCCTGCGGTGCTACATGTCACACACACACACACTCACCGACACACACACACTCACCCACACACACACACACACTCACCGACACACACACACTCACCCACACACACACACACTCACACACACACTCACTGACACAGACACACACACTCACCGACACACACACACACAAGGATCTACGTTTCCCCGAGCTAACCTTAGCAATTAACGACTGACTAGGGGGATGTTGAGTGCATTGTAAGCGGCTTGCTGCGAGGTTCCTAAGTGTCAAGACCTGTTACAGAAACATGTACCTGAAATGGAATTTAACACAGTGGTTTGCAATGCTCGAGTAACATTAGTTTATGTGTGATTATAGTTTAGTTCTGTGGGCCATTTAGCTAATGCTAGTCTGTGTGCCTGTGTGGCTGTGTGTTTCTTTGCCTGTGAGAGAGAGATCTTAGAAGTGTGTTTGTGTTATGGAGACTGTGTGAGAGCATGGGAGGTAAAGAAAGTGAGAGGGTCAATGAGTGTGATTCTGTGAGTATGTGCGCATTTGTGCGTGCATGTGAGTGTGTGTGTGTGTGTGTGTGTGTGTGTGTGTGTGTGGGTGTGTGTGTGTGTGTCTGTGTATGTGAACGCCTGCCTCCTGTTTGTGCCCTACCTTGATGACAGACGCTCCGGCTCGGGACAGTGGACTGTGCATCTGAGCGGCAGCCGCCATGTTGGCAATGGTGTTCAGGTGGTTCATTTGGTTCATCGCCATGGCAACGGAGGCTGGTGGCAGACTGACGGGCAGCAGGGGGTGGGGCATCATCATGAAGGGCAGATCCAGACCTTAGGAGAGAGAGAGAGAGAGAGAGAATTTGATATGTAAACATGCATATCACACAAACAAAGGAAAATAGTAATTCTCAACAAATTCAGAGTACCTAATCGCAACATCATACATAATGAGTGAGTGAATATGGGCATGAAATTGATTTGCAAATGACTCAATTTCCGAGCTGTAAGTGTTTGATGAAATTTTCAGGACAATCTATATTGACTGCATATTCTGTATTAGCCTAAATGAGAGCATCTTTGCTAATGGCTGCCATGCATGCACACATATTTACTGTGTAAAGTGATTTGCATAACTATGTACAAGAAAATGAAAATTATTCTATTACCAGGCCTACTGTCCGTACCATTCAGCAAGACTTTTTTTCTGCAAAGAACCATTTTGGAAACTCACCCCTGAACCTAATGGTAGACTTTAATTCTAAGTTCTAAACTAGTCCTTAAACCTACTCAGTGAGTTGAATGAAACTGGAGGAAGGAACATGGGGGAGAGGAGGAGAAGAGGCGTAAAATAAAATAAGAGGTGGCATTCAGATGAAACGTAGAGAAGAAGAGGCAGCAGGAGGGAATTAAAGAAAAGAATAAGTGAGTGAGGAAGGGAGGGATGGAGTGAGGGAGTGAGTGAGTGAGTGAGTGAGTGAGGAAGGGAGGTAGAGAGGTAGGAAGGGAATGAATGCATGAGTAAGTGAGTGAGGAGAAGAAAATAAAGTGATAAAGGTTGGCGAATCTTAAGCCAGAAGAACCGATGGTTGGCCAAGAGGTGAAGAAGAGGCAGAGGGAGGGAATGAAAAGAACGAGTGAGTGAGCGAGTGAGTGAGCAGGAGAGTGGGGGAGGAGAGGGCGATAAGGAGGTCAAGGGCTTAGGGGTTCGGAGAGCCAGAGGGACTCACGGTTGGCCAGCAGGTGGTTCTGCTGCAGGGAGCTAAGGTGGGCGCTGGAGAGGCCGTGGTGGGCGGCCAGGCTGGCGGGACCCAGGCCGAGGTGCCCGATGCCTGAGGAGGGGGGGGACTGCAGCTTCTCCTTGTCCCAGGAGGACTCGCTGCCGCCTGGGGGAGGAGGGAGAGAGACACCAGGGAAAGCAGGGAGAGTGAATGGGTGGGTCGACCTTGTGAGATGATGGAACAATACAGGCGGGCTGGAAACTGTGGAAGGGTAGCTCTGGGTGAAGAACATAACAGAGAATCGAACTTCTACAGGACCAAAGTAGTTCTGCTGCATAATCTGTTCAAAAATATGACATCTGATTTTCTGTGAGCTGTGACTTGTGAGCCTAGGCCTGACATCAAGTCTAGACGTAAAGTCCCCCTACCTGCATGTTGATCTATAGAGGGAGAAACTGTGCTCTTGTTTACAGACATGTTTACCAGACCTAAAATCACTGAATGGAGACAAACAGTGTTGTACGCAATGTGTGGCTACATCCAACGTCAGAGAGAATCATCACACAGCGCAGAAAAAGACTTTGACCATGGAAGCAATTCATAAAATGGTGGCTGAAGCACCACTAGCTGGTGTCCAGAGACAACAAGGAATACACATACTGATTCGTACAGGGACCAATTATGATAATCAGATATCTAATTTGCATAAGAACAAAATGATGATAATCTGAGAAGCCTTTAAAATATATTTTTTTCAAAGTATAACATTTTCCATTGAACACAAAACAACAACTCAACCATACAAATGGGCCTCTACGCTCTTGTTTACAAGGCAGAGAATCACGGCATCTTTTCCACCAAAGGGTTAACCCACTCCAGTCAATCTCACTTGGGCCAGAGTGTCTCATATACATAAATAAATCAATAAAACAGAATGCAATGGAGAACCAGGTTGCAGAGGAGAGATGGTTGGGGGGTGGGGGGGTTGGGGGCTGAATTGACTTAAGTAGAACCGCAGTAAGGGGTGGGGTGGGGTGGTGGGGGCGGTAGATGGTGCAGGGAAGTGGGGAGAGTGAAAACTGGAGGAGGAGGAATCGAAATCATTGTATAATTCTGCTTAATAAGCAAGAGAAGTCCTGGGAGTGCAATAACAGATGGTGTTTTTGCAACAGATTGCGGTGAGTGATTCTTTTAATAATAATGCGAATTAAATTCTTCCTCTGTAGAATCCCAGCTCGTTCATCAGGGAGCTGTTTGAATGAGAGCAAAAAACAGGCAGCTAAACTAATGATGGAGCTCAACACCTGAGACCACGGTGTGTATGCGCGAGCGTGTGTGCGTATGTGTGTGCATGCATCTTTGTGAGTGTGTATGTGTGTGGGTGTTTGTGTTTGTGTGTTTGTTTGTGTGTTTGTTTGTGTGTTTGTTTGTGTGTGTGTGTGTGTGTGTGTGTGTGTGTGAGTGTGTCTGTGTGGGTGTGTGTGTGTGTGTGAGGGAATTACTGTGTGAAGTGTGAAGTGTGTGAGTGTAAGTGTAAATTTGAATGAGAGAGTAAATGCAAGCACTCACTGATGATCACATTAAAGCTCCACATACCCAGAGCAATCTCTTGGTGATTAGTATATCATTTGTGCTTGGGAAAGGCCAATCGTCTTATTAGGCTCAAAAATAAAACAGTGTCTCAAAACAAGAGGGATCAAACGAGGAAAGATCAGGATCAAGCACGTTTAAGTATCCAAACATATGAACACTTACTGAAGAGCCTTCCCACATTTAAAAAAAAGGAGAAAAAAGAAAAAAGAAAACGAAAAACCAACATTTCAGATGCTACTTATAGTGTTTTATTGGACACCCAATAACTCAACTGCTTGACCTCATGCGGCAGAAACGACAGCAGCGGAACCTCTGCGCGTGCTTATGTGCACGTCGGTGCCGTATATCAGAGCGGGCCAGGCTGAACTATCTCCAGAGCTGGTGCTGATGGCCCATTTGGGCAGAGTCCAAAGGCTCCTCAAGTGCTGGCTGGCGCTGTAATTAGCCAATGACTGTGCCAGCGTGGAAAGAGAGAGAGATGGATAGAGAGAAGGAAAGCGAGAGATGTATGTAGAGAGAAAAAGAGAGAGAGAGAGATGTGTGTGTGGAGAGAGGGAATGAGTGAGAGTACGTGAGGATGTGTGGGAGAAAGAAGGATAGATAGATGTGATATGAGGTGAGAGAGAGAGCGAGAGAGAGACCATTAACACAGCGAATCTGCAGCCTGTCCGTCCGTCAGTCATGCTTTGAGGATGTGTCCATCACGCTGGCCCTCCCCTGTCCCCCGCTGCCAGAGCTGGTTAACAGAATCCTTTTTAAAGACCCCCCATAACTCCCACCCCTACCCCCCCTTCCATAATTAACAGACCCCACTCATCCCTCTTCCACGTCCCGCATCAGCCCGCTCCCGCTCCCCCCCTCCCTCCCTCCTTCCACCCAGTGTCCCTCGTTGTTAATTTCTTTTTTTCTCCCATCTACTTTTAAGCACTTTTTTTTTCTCCTCCCTTCCGCAAAGAAATCAATTAAGACACAGGGATCCAAGGACACTGTGGTGTGTTAGGGAGCCAATGCTGAGAAGGGTCACCTCTTCATCGATTGCTGCAGGTCGGAGGAGAACGTGACTGTGTTTGCGTCCACCACCGAGCCGAGTGTCTCAAACTCAGTGAGCACGGCTACATCTCTAGCAACTTGAAGGCGTTGCTTTTTGTCCCGTCGTTCGTTTTGTTTTTTGTTGCGTTAGTTTTAAGTCTAAGCGACAGGAACATAAAACAAACGTAAAGCTTGCCAGATAGATGAACGGTCATCTTTAACTCTGGTATATCTGGGAAGAGATTGCAACATCATGTTCTCATCAACAAAAGGCGTGACAGAAGCAGGATATCCCGATTGTAAAAAGTACTCCAGTGTTGAGCGTCAGTTCAACAATGGTGTTATGGGTGCCAGCATTCCTTCTACAAGCCTCCTACCTTGAGTGCAAAAATACAGTGATGGAGAAACTGAGATAAAGAGAGACAGATAGACACACCCAAGGCCTGACAGGTCAACTTGGCAGTTACTGGGTTACTGGTTTCAGTTACAGCAAATAAACATCTTTGGGAAAACTTGCAAAAGAATACAAACACGAACATAATATTTTTATCAGGGGAAGTTATACAAAAGGTTTGGGACCCAGTGGGTCGGGGCAGGCTTCGCTCTTGCCAGTGAGACACAAGTGTGCTTTTTATTGTTTTTATTGGCAGTAGATCCACTTCTCTTTCTAACCCAGTTTCATCACGTGCTCTTTTAATATCAGTTTTAGTTAGTTAGTAAGTTTAGTGTTGGTATAAGATCTTATCTCATAGTTTGCTTCTTTGTCATTCTATGATGTTCTAAGCCAAACTTGCTCTTTTAACAAAGGTCCTCTATTAGTGAAAGTTATAACTATATAAATAATGGTATTATAAATATGCTATTATTTGTTTAAAACAGAGATGAGCTTTAATCTCCCAAAATGGCTATGTTTAGCGAATGACTCTGGATCTGAACGTGTGTGTGCGACTGTGTGTGTGTGTGTGTGTGTGTGTGTGTGTGTGTGTGTGTGTGTGTGTGTGTGTGTGTGTGTGTGCTGTTTGGGAGCGTAGATGCACCACTGTCTGACCCCTTTTCGTTTGCGTGAGAGACGGGGGTAAACAAAGTGTGCATTTTGTTTACTGGAGAGGACCCATCGCTGGCCGGGAGGGTGGCCTCTCGAGTGTGTGAGTGCGCGTCGTGTTTACTTCTCCGCAAACAAACCTCCAGCTAACGCGGCCGGACCCAGGCAGGCCCCGGAGCAGAAGCGGGCGGCGGTGTTTTCTCAGAGTGCTCGCGTCATACGGGTTAGTTAGCAACAACCCCCTCCCCCTCCCTCTGCTCAGCTCACTGGTCTAATGATGCATGTGCTGGTGCGGTGTCTCTTACTGAACTGTGTTGGTGTTCAGGGTTTGTGTAAATAGAGCTTGATGAGTGCATGCTGAGCTCAGGCACATGAAGGTTTGAGGCCAGCCGAAGATGGGAAGAGTCTTCTGAGTCACCGGTGTGTGTGTGTGCTCAGTGCTCTGCTCTATCGTCATAACTACCAGCATGTTATGAAGTGTACCCTGTTCTTTTACACGTGGTCCACATTCTATGTTTTATAATATATAACCATGTCCATACATGCATACATACACACATATATACCCCCCCCCCCCACACACACACACACACACACATAAATGACACTGAGGGAGTGTAATCTGGATCCACTGTCAAAACGACTTTTTCGTTGAGAAGCTCACGTCAAGAGGACGGAACTGTAGATACTGTGGCAATGTCGCAGTGCTCCATTAATTGAGGCATTGGAATTCACGGAGTTCTTTCTATGCAGGAGTAATTATATTTCTAGCTTACTAATGAAGAGGTCAAAAAGCTCATTTTATAACGACTACACCTCCCAGTCTATTCCTCTCGGAGGAGTCATTCAGACGGAGCAAGCTGAGCAACAGAGGAATATGGCCTCTGCTTTATCACAGCAATGCCAATCTATTCTAGAAAAATCTCACAAGTCCAAGCCTGCAAACACACACACACACACACACACACACTCTCTCTCTCTCTCACAGAAACACACACACACACATGAATTTTATATTGTATTTCACATTTAGATACATACACCCACAAGTCAGCATAAAAAAGCATACACACAAACAGACTTTTTTCCTGCTAAATGTTTAATACACGTGCATGCAAGCAACTACACACACACACACACACACACTCAGGCACACACATGTACTCTCTCTCTCTCACTCACTCATTCACACACTCTCACTCAGTCATTCTCACACTCTCACTCACTCTTACTCACACTCTTACTCACACACTCACACACAGTCTCTCTCTCTCTCTCTCTCTCTCTCTCAGACACACACACACACACGCACACACACACACACACACACACACACACACACACACACACACACACACACACACACACACACACACACACACACACACACACACACACACACACACACACACACACACACACACACACACACACACACACACACTGTCCGGGAGCACATTAACAGCTTGTAGCGGGTGCGGGTGGAGGGCGGCACGCTGGCACTCTGTTTGTCATATTTCTTGTGGGCCTCGCCATCTGCCGGGGTGGCATTTTCATGGCTGTTTACCCCGACTCCCGCCAAGGAATCATCTGCCACCGCATAATGCCGGCCTCCGCAGAAAAAACGGGGATTAAGTTGGTAATGCAACTGAGACTATTGCTAATTTGGTGTAATTGGGAAGAAATGAAGATAAATGAGGGTGAGGAAGGCAAAGGCAATCAGTGCAGCAGGCAGTACAGCTGTGCTTTTGGCCAAATTCACCCCCACTGCCACCCACCAACCCCACCCCACCCCACCTCAACCCCCCACCTCAACCCCCCACCCCCAACCCCCACACACACACACACGCAAACACAAACACACACACAAACAACACGCACACATTGTGCACACAAAGACACACACACACACACACACATACCTGACACACATATTTATTATTTAAATAGGTTTGCAAGTACCTTATTGGATGTAGGAGGTCTACATCCAATAAGGTACTTGCAAACCTATTTAAATAATAAATATGCTCACATAAGAAAGGGAAAGCAGGGGAAGGGAGGGTGGGGGTGGGGGGCGTTGAGGCTCTGGTCAGTGTAGCAGCATGGCAGTGTGGCAGGGCAGGGCAGTGTGGCAGCATGGCAGTGTGGCAGGGCAGGGCAGGCGCTGTTCAGATCTCAGTTGGTTAGGCATGGCTAATTGGGGTGGGGGTGTTTCAAGGGAGGGGGCGGGGGGTGAGGGAGGGGTTTTGGGTTGGAGTCTTATGGGGTTGACCTTCAGACTGACCTTGTCATTTGCATTGTATTACAAAGAGGCTATAGAGCAATGTTTTGACTTCCCAATATTTAGGATATACTGGGGTTTTAGCTTAAGCTAAAGTTTAAGCTTTAGGGTTTGTGGCCTTTGGTTTTAGCCTTAGAGTTTGTGGCCTTTTCTGACAAATTCATCTCAACTGTCACAATTTAAATTGCGATTTCGGTAAATTGCGGTTGCTTTATATAGCATACTGCTGTTGTGCTGTACTGGAGCATGCACAAGGATTCTCAGTTAGATTGACAGCTACTGATTGCCCCTCCATATCCCCTGCCTCCACAGCTGAAGGTTAGTAGCATGATGGCGAGTGGAGGCACGGTGTGTGTGTGTGTATGTATGTGTGTGTGACTGTCTGTGTCTATGTGTGTTTGAGTGGCAGTGTATTTTTTGGGGGCATCGGTGGGGTGCCCACTGCGCCCCTTGTGTACCCCTTCGCCGTGCCAGACACCCCTCTGGCAGCAGCCCTTCCCCCCTTACATACACACCCTTCCTGCTCTGCACAGATGTCCCCCTCCCCACCCAACACACCCAAATATAGATTCACACACAGACACACACACACACACACACACACACACACCCAACACCTTGTACACACACACTGCAGCCCCTCGAAGAGGACATCCTTCAAGGCCATACATCAGCCCCATGGTGATGAGACATCTGCACAGGCCCACCGTGTGTGTGTGTGTGTGTGTGTGTGTGTGTGTGTGTGTGTGTGTGTGTGTGTGTGTGTGTGTGTGTGTGTGTGTGTGTGTGTGTGTGTGTGTGTGAGTGTGTGAATCCTCTCCCTAGTGCGACACAGCGGAGAGAATTCATCAAATTTATTAGGATGGGAGATGCTGCTGCTCAAACGAATGCAATAGCTGCCCAGCATGGCTGCATGGCAGAGGGTTGTATCTACAGCCCCTGCAAATCTCCAGAGGCCCTAACCATGCACTCCAGACCTTTAAATCAACCACAGTGTGGAGAGACTGCTGCATGTCCAGAAACTTCCTTGTAGAGCCATCCACTGTAAAGATTCAACGTTTCGAAATGACACTTCCTATCTTCACCATCACAATTAGAGCTGATCAGCCACCACAGATAGACATAATGACCGTTATGTTATTTCTGTCAAATCTGTCGAGTGTGAAATCATCCCTCTTTCTGTCAAGGTAAAGATGGCCTCATCACCCAGGGAACACTGACAGATCCCTGGGTGTCTCCATATGTTTACACTAACCCCCCCCCCCCCCCCCACACACACACACACACACACACACTAGTGTCGAGGATTTGAAGAGCTAAGGTTTTCATTAGGGATTGGCAAACTGTAGTCAATAACAAAGGAGTAATGAAGAGGAAGAAGCAACAGCAGAGAAAAAAGAAGCAGAAGAAAAAAAAACATTTAAATTGCGAGTCATTAACTCCCATCCCAGAACAATGCAAGTACAATTCACTGGAGGCACGGCGTAGGGAGAGGTGTTTGAATTGGAAGTGAAACTGATTAAAGAGAGGCGTTAATGAAGTGTTAATTGCTGTGAGGAGCTGCATGAAGGCAGGAGGATTCAGACAGATCTGACAGGGAGCAAATGGGTTCTGTTTTTCACACGCGCCTATACGTCGCTAAGGGAAGGACCTATACGTTGCTAAGGGAAGGACCTGGAGAAAAGCAAAATGGAGCCGCACAGATTTTTGCAAGGCAAATATGAGCAGTGTTGAAATATATAGGGTCCCTAAACTCAGCCCTGGTGGACTCCAAAGAATTCCACATGGTGGGATAACAAAAAGAACAGAGGAACACAGATTCGCATATCTATGTTAGTAGTTGGGGAACAGAATTTGACAGGATGTTGTCTTTAGAGGCCAAGCTGCAAAGAATAACTAAGAGGCACAAGCCTGTGCAGTCTCACCGGATCCCAACTGGACAGATGCTAAACCAATAAAATGCATTTGAAACAGGAAGACTCTAGATAACCTGAGTATCATATATTTCACTGAAGAACACGATCTTCTGTGGTGATGTCTATGGGGAAAGTTGGGGAAAGTTTTTTCACTTTCCCTGTCTCATTCTGAATGGCTAAACATAACTCTCAAAGTCTCAAAAGTCACTCAATGTTTCTTGTGGAGATGAGAAAAAAGCTGAAAGTTTTACAGTGAGATAAAGTAAGTAAAAAAAAAAGATACATTTTAGGTCACATACAAAACTACATCCATATCTGGTTAACACCTTCTTACAGGACATATCTATTCACATCTGTTTTTACAGATTTGGAACATATCTGGTTATGCATACTAATCAAACTAATTGAATAGGGCTATGAATCTCTCAGTTCCAAAAAGTGCCAACTGCAAGAAGCAAGGACTTGATCTGAGTAACAGGAAGGTCTACATCTCAAGTCATTATGCCAACAGCTGCTTGTACATACAGTGCCTCAATATTCTCTTTTCCTCCAAATACAGAGCTAACTACTTTTGGACGACGCACACACTCTCAATTAGCCAGGATTTATTTATAGAGCCTCCTACGGCTAAACATTCGGGTTCTCATTATGGCCTCCGAGTGAGTCCCTTTGCATTGTGCTTCTCAACGGCTTTTGTGTTGCCCAAGACGGTGCACACTCTCTCACTTAGCCTCATCACAGGCAGACATTAATGGCCATCAGAGAGCCGTGTTCCCTTTGAACGGCTCACGGCGGCTCCCCTTTGATCATAAGGAGCGCTTGCTTCACAGACGGTGGAGGAAGATGTCTCTTTGATATGGGCCCATGCGTTTACATATCAATGAGTGCCACCAAAAGATCGGTTTCGAGAGAGAGAGAGAGAGAGCAAGAGAGACAGGGAGAGAGGGCAAAAAAAGGAGGCAGAAGGAGAGAGAGAGAGACGGATGTAGAGGGGAAAAGTGTAAAGAGGAAGGAGAGATAGAACAGAAGGGGAGAAAGAGAAGCGCAAGAGAGCGTCCAGAAAACATGGCTGTTGTCGTGCAAGTCAGCTGCAGGCTTGGGTCATCCGGGGGGTGGGGGGGGGGGTTCTAGAAACTTCCATCTCACCGTGAGCCTGGGACCTGTCAGGTGTTTATCCCTGACTGGCCGTGGCTCATTTGGCGTTTGGAACAGGAGTTTTGGGGAACTTAACAGGTTTTCATTAGGCATCGTTCTGAGGCTCATTTGGAATCAATCCCCTCTCGGACACTCGTGCCGACTACTGTGTCAGTCTGGATGAAAAATGATCCGGAGCTGGAGAGGGGGAAGGCGGTTGGTGGGGGGGGTTGTCCGCATGGACCCCCCGTTCGTTGTGCGTGCCCTGGTCCGTTAATACAGTATCATCTGGTCGGAAGAGCGGGCAATTCCCACATCTCATTACCGACAGGAACCATCCCATTAGCAGGGCTAAAGGTTTCAGACTAAATACAGTGTGTGTGTGTGTGTGTGTGTGTGTGTGTGTGTGTGTGTGTGTGTGTGTGTGTGTGTGTGTGTGTGTGTGAGTGGCTGAATGTGTGCAGAAGGACATTTTTTTTGCTGTATTTTCACCCTCTCATTCTCAATCCCCTTATTGGTTTATATGTAAGGTTGAAGTTGTGCACTTGTGTGTAAGTCCACATGTGCCTATGTGTGAGACCATACATGGTGCAAAAATGTGTTTGTGAATATCTGTGAGTGTGTATGTGTGTGTGTGTGTGTGTGTGTGTGTGTGTGTGTGTGTGTGTGTGTGTTCATGAATATCTGTGAGTGTGCATGTTTGTGTGTGTGTGTTCATGAATATCTGTGAGTGTGCATGTTTGTGTGTGTGTGTTCATGAAAGTCTAAATCTTCATGCGTATCTGCCCGCCCACTGCCCCCCACACACACACACTTTTGGCTTTCAGAATATCTGTTAATCAACGACACCATCCATGCTACGTCAGAAATGGAGAGAGAAGTTAACCATTACAGCGGTACACTAGTCCACTCCTAATATAGCCTTTCTATGCACCTGCGCTTAGCTGATCCATATAAACTCTGGATGAGAATAGGCAGAAACACGTTTATTCTCCGTAAAGCATTCGTTTGAGCTCCGACCTTCCAAGGCTTTACCACGTTGTCAGTGTCAATGGATAGAAAATGTAATCTAATTCATCTAAATCTGATGTGGTTTTGGTATGACACATTTTTTCAAAACTGATTGTAAAGCCCAATTTCTTTGTGTATCCATCTAAAGCAGATGCTGAAAATACCGTGTCCCTGCTGTTCTGAAGACTCAGAAAATGTTTACGGTATCAACATCTTGGCAGAAAATCAAGTTTGGAGAAAATCAGCTGTAAACTTTGTGATGTAAATTTAAATGAATGTATTGCAACCAATACTTTGTCATTGAATCATTATGAACCTTTGCACGAAGATAAATGACAACCACACGAAAAATAAATCTCCAATGGTTAATGATTGGACAATCTATTTTAAGATAGAAGTAGAAAAGTTAAAGACTAATTTTATCTGTTGAATTCCTACGTAAGCTATTCAGAGACTGAAATTCTATTTAAGATGTACTTCATATGGATGCTGAATGTCTATTGATGAACTGAAATAGAGAGGCTTGCAAAAGCCCCCTGAAACTCATCACCATTTTCACAATTACAAAAGATACTTAGAAATATTTTCCCAATCAGTATATGTATTGCATATATGTATTGCATACCATTTATGGTGTAGTATATTTCTAACGGCAATGTTTTTATGTGTCTGTTAACATTACAAATAAATAATTTGAAGTGCACAGTGCTTTTGAATTCCAGATTAAGGCAGATGACAAATGATTTGCAAATGATACAGTGATGCTACCTAGGAGTGGTTAAAACAGATAGATATAAACTAGCATAAAAATCACTCTGTCTAAGGTTCATCAGCCAGGCTGTGAAAAGACAGAGGAAATGAGGACTAAAGAGACATGGTGATTCAAATGCATACGTGAGGAAAATTATTAAAATGTTTTGATTGAGCACCATTGCATCCATAGGAAGGAATCAGAGGTTTTCATCAAAGCACCCAGATTCTTTAAAAAAAGGTTGCCTAAACCAAGCGTCCCGAGGAGGATTTTAACTGGTGAGGGAGGCCACCACAGTCCAGCCATCACCCCAAAACATCTACAAAGTTGAGTGGCTCGAATTGGGGTGCAGGTGTAGAAGTCCACAATCTTAAGAGCTCTCCATAAAACTTGACTTTACTAGAGAGTGGCAAATAAACCAATGCTGTAGAAGATCCACAGTAAAGTATGTATGGAGGTTGCTAAGGATGTGGGAAAGGGGTTTTATGGTCATATGAGACCAAATACAGCTTTCTGGCCAATCCTCAAAGCGCAACAAGTGACATAGATCAAACACTGTCAATGCCTCAAGGAACTCAGCAGTAGTAACATCGTAATGTGGGGATATTTCTCATCCGCAGAGAGTGGGAAACTTTTTAGAATTCCAGGACAGCCATCCCAAGAACCTAGATGTTCTATATGAATTCTACCAAGAAGAAAGAGGAAAAAGCACTGCAGAACAATGTCCAAAGCCGCTGCGGATCCACTCCAAAAGACTTGAGGCTGTTATGGCAGCAAAGGGGTTCTCTTCCAAGTATTAATGTCTAGGGGTTGAATACTTATGCAAGCAGAATATTTTAGTTTTTAATCACTTCATTCATTTTAGTAGACAAATCACTAATTTAGGCTTTAGAAATATACTAAAGATTGAAACCGGCTGAATCTCACCTTTTTAGTCGACGGTTACTGAACAGGACAGTTTTGATTGATTCAATTAGAAGTTAGACACTCTTAATGTCCTGGTAATGCTACTGCCTTTAGGTGCATTCAGCTACCAGGATTGAAGAAAAACTTCCCCAAGGGAGGATGCCCCTGAATGCCCTTTGCCCCCCAGTGTGTCTGACAGTGTGAGCATGTGTGTACTCTGATAGATCTCTAGTGCTGGGCAGCTCTTCATCATAGTGGTCAGTGTCTATGTGTGTGTGTGTGTGTGTGTGTGTGTGTGTGTGTGTGTGTGTGTGTGTGTGTGTGTGTGTGTGTGTGTGTGTGTGTGTGTGTGTGTGTGGCCTTTCTGTCCTACTGAGACGGATGATTTATGGAACATTAATTTCTGATGCCCGGAACATGGGGGAATATTTCTGCTAAAGGACAAAAGAATGGGCAGATTTGTGATATGTCAGCAGGATACCGAGACAGAGACCAGAGCGGCGGTACTTAGGCTGGTCGAGGTGACAGCAGTTCTTTGATCCATAAATATTGTTTGTGCCACCCCTTTTCTTTTCAAGACAGAGGACCCGAACGAAAAAGAGGTCATGCTATTTCAGGTCTTTCATTCCTTCGACTGCTGTTCCATTTCAAAAACCATCAGTGACGAATGAGATTAAGACACATTATTGATTGACCACTTGAGTTGCAATGAAGCTTAGAAAATCATGTCACTTAACTGTGCTGAGTGTCATGTGTATGAAGAATTGCAGACTTCACGGTCTGTCTACACTGTGCAATGTGATCTTATAAGAGCATATTATACCCTCACAAGGCACTACTGAACTCTTATCAGAGAGAGAAAATCAGGTGCTGAGATATTAAATACGATCTTACACATAGATAACATAGTGATACACACATACACACAGCGACACATTAAAAAAATGAAAAAGAAAAAAATATCTGTTAATGAAAGAAATCGCAGTTAAAAATCAATGAAAGTTGATCCAATATCTTAATATAACAACATTCAACAAAACAGTCAATAGAAAAATAAGAAAAAACGAAATAAAAGATAGAAAGAAAACTGTGTATACGTTTGAAAGTAAGGATTCCTACTGATTGGGCAAACCATTGTGTCAGAACGCTAGTAAAACTAGCTCCACAAATGGTAAAAATCACAACCTATTACCCAAGTTCAAGAAGTGACCTCGACTCCTTGTGGACAAGTTGGCTGGGGGGTTGGCCACAGTGGGGTTGGTGGGGGTGATGGAGGGTACTCGCTGTAAGCTGATCTACCCCTCCTCAACCCACAAGCCCAACGAGGATCATCCCCTCGCTCTCGACACGGTCAATATTTTACGGAAAACAAACCGCTCCTGCAGATCGAGTGACGGTGTCTATCGGCCAGACAACAGAGGAGAGGCCTCTCCGGTTACAGAGAGATTAGAGAATGGAGGGAAGACTGGGAGGAGAGGAGAAAGAGAAGAAGAGGAGGCTCTGTCCATTTTCCATGTGCACATTTCAGCTGTATACATAACTGATGAATGAGCGCTGAATAAGTGATTAGTGAGCTTGCATTGTCTATCTACATAATGGAAACATATGCTGGTACTCTTTCTCAGGGATAGTAAGATGGATAAGATGGGACACATCAAACAGGAGTCAATTTCTGTCTATGATAACGGCAGCAGACAGTCTTCATCTAGGCATGTTTGTGCTACTACATTAAACAGGAGAAAAATCTGTTCTTTGTCTCTCTATGTTGTAGGTAACTATGGCAGGTACTCTTTTCCCATGTAGACTTAGGCGTTTGTGATGTGCCATGTTAAACAGGTGTACATTTGCTTCTATTTTGTTTGGTTTTCAGGTAAGATTACTGTGAGAGGATGACCTTGGCTAAGAGCTCTACTCCATTATGTCCCCAATCAGTCTAATGAAAGAGACACCCTCCAATGACAGAGCACTTCAACCACGGCAGCAGAGATTAAATGAGGTGAAAGACAGAGAAGTAGAAAAGTGCTGACCAGTTCGCTACTTGGGAACTTGTTCATGCACACATACAGATGCACAAACATGCATGCGCACACACATACCCACACACACATTAAGACACACACACACGCACACACACGTATGCATGTATGCACATGCACACACACACACACACACACACACACACACACACACACACACACACACACACACACACACACACACACCTCCTCCTCCTCCTCTCTCTCTCTCTCTCTCTCTCTCTCTCTCCCTCTCCACCCACACCTGGTTTTTGCTAACTCTGCAAATCACGTGCCTGACAGACTCCTGAGCCTCTTTAAATAATGCATGGGATTTCTCTTTTAACTTGTCAGTCGCTCCGCAAAAAAATATATCAGTCCTCCTCTGATGTCATTTGTGATGGTGATTTTCCCTGACAGCTCTCCATTAGGCCAATGAGTCCACCCGCTCTCCTCTGCTATTCTTCTGCCACCGCCTCCAACAGAAACACATGTTCCTCTTTTGCCTTTTTTCTTCTTTTTTTGTCCCTTCCCTACTCCCCCCCCCTACACACATACACACACTTTCTCCCTCTCTTTCTCTCTTTGGGTCTCTTTTTCTCCCCTTTTTGTCTCTCTCGCCCTCTCTTGTTAACAGGGTTTCAGAAGCATATTTATATTTAAAGACGGCATTTCTCAGGCGGTCCCGTGGCTTTTCTGTGCTGCGACCCCGAGAAGGAGCAGCATCCTTTCAAATGGCTGTCGCCGTGGCCACAGCCACTGCCTCACCCCGGTGGCTGTGCTGCTCCGCAGTTTGCCAGTTTCTTAATACAAATGCAACTCTTAAAAGAAAGAAAAAAATGTAAAGAAA
>NC_045159.1:13652739-13662739 GCF_900700415.2 Clupea harengus | reverse complement strand
CCACTTTTAACTCTCTCCACTGACAAACACCCGTGGCAACAAATTAGGAGCTGTGTTTCCCATATTTCACAAGACACGACAAGACAAATAAATAGAATAATTACTAGGAACTCTGAGAAATAGATACAAATAGGCACGGAGAGAGAACGTGGGGGGAAAAAACACAGGCGTAGACAAATGAATCTCCTTCAAGGGTTTACATTAAAAACAAGGCTGCTGCTATTTTTACGCGTTTGGGCCCCAGCCGCGAAGCGCACCCAAGGAAACCAGCGAAATGTTTTCAATAGCCACGTTTAAACAGAACGTCACGATGATTGATTCATTTTATTACGAGTTCATTTGGTTGCCTAATCCCAGCGCCTTGTCAGACACACAGCTGCGCTGGCTTTGACGGGGGAAACGCAAACCCTCTTCTTCTTGAGCACTGAATTAACCGGCGACGTGAAGCCAAAGGGGACAAGAGAGGAAAAGAGAGAGACAGAAAGATGGAGAGTGCGAGAGGGAGAGAGATGGATGGAGAGACAGAGAAACAGCTGACAAAAACTTATAGAGATATGCTTGCGAGTACACAATGTTTAGCACACCTATCTGCTATGCTGCACCAAAGGGAACTCTCACACGCCTGAAGTAAAACAGTTTTAAACGACTCTGAGGATTAGCTGATACACTTCTGGAACAGCTGGACAATACTATGAATCTGAACACCTGTGTGAGACATTTTATCCGGCCTTCCCGATTCAATTTGACTTATCTAAGCTCCATCATTTGAAAAGAAAAATGTAGTATCCAGTGCGTATTTTATTTGGAGCTGAAATCTCAACGTGTGAATATAAATGTAATATGAGTGACGTGTGTTCTTTGGTATCCACCGTCCTGCCTTTGGTGTAGTGTGTATTAAAGTATTAAATGAAGAAAGAGGGTCACACACACTCTCAGCAGAAAATGCTGTGCCTTTTGAAGTGAGTCACATTAAAGACTCAGAGACAACCGGGTCCAGCAGAGCAGGACGGGCACAGAGAATAGCAAGAGGGAAGAGAAAGAGAAAGAAAAAGAAAAAAGAGAAAAAAAAAAAAAGACACATTACACCACATACAATCAGTGTATTGTCTTAACGCATTTTTCCCCTGTCCTGACTCCACGCTGACGAGAAGGCCCCCAGATCAAACGGGCCATCGTAACCGTAATTGATGTTTGACTAAAGTCGCGACCCCGCCGAAATGGGAGCCCGTGGATGAAAGCGGAGCGGCAGGTTTCACCGGGGCGGACAAACAGATTGCTTATTGTTTGCCTTTCATATGGCGCCTCAGATGTAGAGGACACACCACGGGGCCCTCCTCTCTTCTCCACCCCTCTCCACCCACCCATCCACCCCTCTTGGCCTTTGAAGAGCGTGGCCCCTTGCGAGTCGAGCGATCCACCCCGCACACACACACACACCCCCACTCGCCCCCCCCTCCGCCGGGGACAGGGGGAGAGAGAACGGGGCAGTGAGGCACGACGGAGAAGCTCAGGAGCCCATCCATCCTTCTTTCTTTTTCTTCCTCCCTTCCCTTCATTCTTTCTTCTCGCGCACTCGTCCACCCATCTCCCCCATCTCCCAGCCAGAGCTGACAGGCCAATCTCGGGGGCTAATCGTTAACCCGGCGCGGGACGCCGCTGCTGCCAAGGTAAGGCCCCAGGTTACAGTGGAGGCTTTTGTAGCTGCGCTCCAGATAGGGGTCAGGCATGGGCCAGGCGATTGTCGGCCTCCTTCATCACGTCCTGCCCAATTGCCCGTTTTCATGTCCAGCTCCGGACGGCCATTTCATTAAAGAGTGAATATGTGAGGTGGAATCTGAAGGAGAGGTTTTTTTTTCCCCTTCTCCTCCTTGTTCTTTTGATCAGCTTGTGAATGCACTGCTTTAACTACTTAATTGAATTTTTGAAGAGACAATATTGCTGCTGCCTGTTGTAAAAGAATAGGAGCATAGTTTCATTTTAAAAGAATCCCTACTGCCAGTTAACCCTTTTTGATGAGATCATGTCATGCCATTTTGGTCATTCACTCCCAAAACACCATTTCATAAAGGGAAGAAGTTTGCAGTTTCATCAGTTAAGAAAAATGCAGTTGTTCTGCTAAGGAGCATGTTGAGGCAAATCAGAGAAGAACTTCCAAAAACTGCACCCAAACCACCCAGCACTCTCACCACCCTATCTTTCCATATGTGTCCATATCTGTCCCTATGTGTCCATATCTGTCCCTATGTGTCCCTATCTGTGCATATGTGTCCATATCTGTCCATATCTGTCCATATGTGTCCATATCTGTGGTCCATATGTCAGCTTACGGAACCCCAGTTCCATTGTGTCACTCCCAGATATATAGCCCACGGAAGCGCTCTTACATTATGGTGTTGGTGAGTTGCTTTCCATTGAACTGGAAGAGGACACTTAAAGCTCTCCCTCTCTCTCTCACACACACACACACATACACACACACACACACACACACACACACACACACACACACACACACACACACACACACAGAACAATTCAATAAGCAGAGGTTTCACAAAGGGAAAAAAGAGAAAAAAGAGACTGGGAGAAAAAAAGGACGAGAGTGAAGAAAAGAACAGATTGCCTGTGAGAACAAGCCCGGAGAGATCATGTTTTCCGTCAAAGAAGGTCACTCGACCGCCTCTCTCAATCCTCAAACCGGACGCATTATTGCATTTTGCATTTCTCCTTTTCAGTCGGAAAAAAGGGAGGGAGCCGCATCTTTTCTTTCTCTCTGACAGAGTGTCCCAGGAAAAGTATCAGATGTGCTCAGGAGAGAAAGAGAGACAAGACAAAAAGTGGGAAGAGGGAGGAGAAAGGGGGGGGGGGGGGGGGAGTTAGACCTTCCCTTTGATTCTGTGTAGAGAAAATATTACTTTCCGATTCCACGTTTGCAAGTAAACTGAGATTGCGGAAAGGACAAAAAGGAAAGGATGGGAAAGGGTGAGAGAGAGAGAGAGACAGAAAGAAAGAGAGAGAAGTTGTTTGCTGTATTTAATTCACCTTTGGAATTTCCGAATGGTGGAACAAGGACAGGATGAATGCACAACAAAGGCAGATAGATGGCTTCTAGGTGAAATCGAACCTCGGCTCGTTCAGCAGATGCGGTGGGAAAGAGCGAAATAGAGACGTGTGGAAATGACGAAAAAAAGGAGCAGAGAGATTCTCACCAGCTTCATGCGTGCTACAACAACAAAGGCGGGCATAAAGTCTCTCCTCACAATCTTAAATATATACACTCACTTTTTCTCATTCACAGGCCTTCATCAGTCACCAAACAATACACACCACTCCCATGTTCTTTGAAAACACAATACAGATTCGTAGAACCAGGACTACTGAAACCCATGACTTTTAGTTGTAAATAATGTAGTGTTAACTAAAGGGTTATTTATTGACGCCTTACGCATTTTGTGTGTGTGTGTGTGTGTGTGTGTGTGTGCATTTTTCACAGCGGTGTGCAGGGAACGAATGAGAGGTAGCTTTTAGCACTGTGCTTCTAAAACTGGTATGAAATAATGCAAGAATGTGTATGAGGTGGGATAGTGCTGTGATATCAGGTGTGGAGTGGAGTGGTTCCACTCGGAGTCTCCTTCCTTCACTCTTCCCTCCTGCTCGCTCCGAGAGGGAGTTTTCAGTTGGCCCAGTAGAGCAGGGAAGGTTTTTAACCAAGGCTGCTGAGGCTGTAATTACTTTTAATTAAGTCAGACGCCGGTGTCGAGGCACACCATTACATGAACAGAGCAAAGGTTGCGCGCACGCACACACACACACACACACACACACACACACACACACACACACACACACACACACTATGCAATCACTCACTTGATACAACACACACACACACACACCATACAGATGTGCACACACATACACATACAAACACACACACACACTCACACACACACGCACAGAAAACCTGCAACCACACGTACATACAAGCCACCTTTGGGAACAGGGGCATTATTTATTTCAACCATGAGAGTTGAAGAGGAGGAAGAATGAGAAAGAGGGGGGGTGGGGGGGGGGGGGGGGTGAGAGGAGGATCAGAGGGTGTCAGTGCTACAACCCTGTTTACAATATCATTCCAGGAAATAAGGGCAGACAAAACAGTTCCTGCTGGAGCTTTAGGCATATACATTTCAGACTCTTGACAAAAGGTATTCACTTGCTCACCTCCCTCCGTATCACTTGTAATTATCCTGATGTTCATGCCAATTTATCTCCAAAGGCTGGCCCCTATGAGCTCGCCATGCCCTGGCTCCCTGCCACTAGTGTTTCATCAGTTATATGCCAGTGTCTCAACGCCACATCTCATGTGCTCCATACACAGTCTATCAGTGCAGTGCTCTGACTCCAGTCTCCTGGAGCCACTGGTCCTCTGAGCCACTCTGAGTGTTCACTGGGCCCAACAATGGAGGTGTCTGCATGGAGGTGTCAGTCATTTCAATCTGCCGTGGTCCCTGTTTGCTGGCTGATGACATTGGTTGTGACTGCTCAGAGGACAGTGTGGGAGGCATTGATTTGAGAGTTTTAACACTCACCCTAACCAACCCACACACACCTACACACACACACACACACACACACACACACACACACACTGAATCAGAGCTGTTGTTGTGGTTAAGTGAGAGTGTGAAAAGGTTTAACGTCTCGCTCATAGGAAAGCAACAGACAGAACTAGAAAATAACAGAATGCCTCTGTGTGTGCATGTGTGGGTCAGTGTGTGTGTGTGTGTGTGTGTGTGTGTGTGTGTGTTCATGCATGCATGTTTGTTAGAATAAGCGTGTGAGAGGGTGAAAAAGAGAGAGAATAAGAGGAAAGTGGAAGAAGAGAAAGAGAGACAGAGAGAGAGAGAGAAAGAGAGAGAGAAAGAAAGAGAGAGAGAGAGAGAGTGAGTGAGGATTTACTTTAGTGCTCACCCATGTCAAACAGCCCAAGAGACAAGAAGAAATCAAATGTGTGCACGGACACACACACACACACACACACACACACACACACACACACACACACACACACACACAGTGCCCAGAGGCATGTAACAGCACACACAAAGCATTCAAAAGCACATCTGAATACTAGGAGAACTACTGCACAAGAACTAATGTCAAAACTGAACAAATGAATAATACTCAAATCTCCTTTTTTTTGTATTTGACAATGCACTCTCATCAAACGGCTACTTCAACAAGCCTAATCTGGCCACCAAACATCCCATAGCAAATAAGACTCAAAATAACCCAACAAAAATAATCACATTTCAAACATTTCACCCATTTCCTCGGTTTTAGTTATCCTCTTCTCAGAATGCCACGCTGACTCTCCAAGTCCATGGAACAAAGCTCGTCGCCCCTTGATCTAGCTGAGTGCGTTGCAGCTGTTTGTGTTGTCAAAAAGCGAACCCTCTGCATTTGGGCACTCACAGACGCCGAGGCCAAGCAGCCACGAGACTCACATCCCATAATTAGCCTACGCAGCAACGGCAGCTTGCAGTTTTATATTACATCAAGGTAAAATTACACCACTACGAGAGGACATTACCTCTATCAGACGGGAATAAGCCGTTAATTAGTTCCCTGCTGCAGCAATCACATCCTCCTATGTGTGTGTGTGTGTGTGTGTGTGTTTATGTACGTGTGTGTTTTCCTCCCTTCTCATTCTTTTTGCAGGACGTAATGGCTATTGCAGTCACACACACACATACACACACACACACACACACACACACAAACACACAGCCTCCCTAGTGTATTTTTAAGGCCATGATGGCCGTAGTTCGGCGCAGTGTTGGTGCAATTAAGCACTGAAGTAAAAGCACTTGATGAAACATGGGATGCGAGTCCGCAATTCTATTTTTGCCTCCATCTGCACAATGAGCTACTGAGTAGCGCACACACACACACACACACACAGCGCAGTTCAACCAGGAGTCCGTCTCCAACTTCAAACCTAGGCCTGAAGACAAACAACACCAGCAGAAAGAGTGGGAATACACCAGTGGGCAGAGTTCAATTCAGTTGGACATTGTCGATGTATAATTGTCTCCCCACACACACACACACACACACACACACATACGGCGTGTGATTGTGGTGGCGTGTAGGAGTGGTGATGTGCGCGTGTCATCAGCAGCGGCCCTGGAGGAGCGCTGTGGAGTGGGTGTAGCCCCGGCAGAGCAGTGAGTGGTGGGTGGCAGAGACAGCAGAGATTAATAACCCCAGGCTTCAGGCTCCGCAAGCATCTACAGCAGCATGTCTGGGTCTGTGTGTGTGTGTGTGTGTGTGTGAGAGAGAGAGAGAAAGAGAGAGAGAGAGAGAGAGAGAGAGCGAGAGCGAGAGAGAGGCAGAAAGAGTGTGTGAGAGTGTGAGAGTGAATGTTGTTAAACATGTGTGTGTTTGTGTGTGAGTGAGTGAGTGCAAACTGTAGTGCATAGATATGGATGGGGAAAATACAGTGTAAACTCATCACATTACAGGGCAGCCCCTTTCCTGATATTGCATGTGAAGCTTTAGTCAAGGTGGGATTTATATTTTTACGATTGTGTTTGTGTGTGCTGCCAATGGTGTGTGTGTGTGTGTGTGTGTGTGTGTGTGTGTGTGTGTGTGTGTGTGTGTGTGTGTGTGTGTGTGAATTTGATTCACTGGTGTTTCACTGATTATTTCACACAGTAACAACAACATATGCATTTATGAAGGTGAGCAATATGTCTGCACACTGTCCATCTCTGATTCTATGTCTCTTTCTCTCTCTCTCTCTCTCTCTCTCTCTCTCTCTCTCTCTCTCTGTGTGTGTGTGTGTGTGTGTGTGCATGCACCCCCAAGACAGGATCACTCCGGCAGTATTGTGTGTGGTTTGCAGGCATCGCCGTGGCGACTTCAGCACTGCAATCAGCAGTGATTTCTAGGCATCCCTTTAACCCCAGGAACTCGTTAATGTTTCATGGAAAGAGCCACTCGAGTCTGTGCGGGGCTGACTCAGAATATCACGACTTAGCAGAAATAAATGGGCCAAGTGTTCAAAGAGTAACAAGGGTTTGCTCACTGGGCAGAAATTGAGTGGAGAGCACTTTTCTCCTCCACTAACACTCTCTCTCTCACCTCCTCTCTCTCTCTATCCCTTTCCTTACGTGGTTTTTTTTCTCTGTCTGTTTTTCCCCCCAACATGCTGCCCTTCAGTCTCTCGAATTCCCAGTCTCTTCCCCTCTTTCGCTCTCTCTCTTTCTCTCTCTCTCTCTCTCTCACCATCATGGTATCTTTCTCTACATCCATCTCCCTTGTGTGTTCCTTTTCTGTCCATTTCTGAAGATCTCCTTTAATTATCTCAAACACGCATTTGGTGGTGGTTGTTTCAAACATTGTTTCCCTCTCCCTCTCTCTCTCTCTCTCCCTCTCGTCTTTTCGCTCCAGGGTAGGAGCGCACAAGAAACGAAGTGCAACAACGGCAATCACGTTAATGAGTTGCTTCTTTTGAGGCAAACAGATTAATTATGAAGACCAAAGTCTCTAATAGCTGTCGTTGGTTTACATCCTCCACTTCTACTCCTCTACAACATCTACAATGATGACTAAGCAGCTTTTCTTAAACCGCCACCCAAATTGCTGTTTGCTGTATGTGTGTATGGGTTTCCGAGGCTGGTGCTTAGATCACGTGGGAAGGCCCTCGGGGTGTCGCGCTCAACTACATCCTCCTCATATCCCAAACTAAATCACTTGCCGTGTTGCTGATGGCCTTTGCTACCTGGGAAATATTTACTGGTGATGTGGAAGAGCTGCATCAGAGAGAAAGAGAGAGGGAGGAAAAAGAAAACTCTGCCCTAAGGCGACTGATTGAGGGAAGGAAAGCGAGAGACAGAAAGAGAGAGAGAGAGAGAGAGAGAGAGGGGAAGGGGAAAGAGAGACATAGGATAAGGCAAGAGGAGAGAGAGAGAGTTAGTGTTATCATCTCTGAAGATTTATTGGCAAGTAAAATGCCATGGAGGACAAGGGTCTAATAACACCCTCTCTAGCCCTGACACACCCTTCACTCAGACAGACCAACACACACACACACACACACACACACACACACACACACACACACACACACACACACACACACACACACACACACACACACACAGACAAAGTGACAGTACAGGAACTCGGCCAATGTACTGTTGACGCCCAGGTTAAGTGTTAAGTGTGGGGATTCCCCCTTCAGTACTCTAGGTGTGAAAAAAGTGTCTAAAGGAGAGAAAGAATGTGTGTGTGTGTGTGTGTGTGTGTTTGGTGTGTGTGTGTGTGTGTGTGTGTGTGTGTGTGGTGTGTGTGTGTTTGGTGTGTGTGTGTGTGTGTGTGTGTGTGTGTGTGTGTGTGTGTGTGTGTGTGTGTGTGTGTGTGTGTGTGTGTGACTAGAAAGAGGAACTTGTCCAGCTGGAAAGCGAGGAGCAAAGTCGTCTCTGCTTATTCGCACACACAAACAGTACCCGTGGACAACTGCATTTACTGCTGAGTCCCACCATAAATCATGGCAGGCAAACGGCATCTTCTGCAGTCACTTCCATAAAAAGCCCATCTCAGACCTAAACAACATTCATAGATGTATGCACATTACACACTGCACTTCCCCATCCCCACTCTGGTCCCAGCATACTGGGTTTACCATTAGGACCAGTCTGTCTCTTTTCTCTCTTTTCTCTCTTCTCTCTCTTCTCTCTCTCCTCTCTCTACTCTCACTCTCTCCCTTCTCTCTCTCTCTTCTCTATCTCTCTTCTCACTCTCTCTCTCTCTCTACCAGATAAAACATTCTCTGTGAAGCAAATGGTGGTCAGGGGATAATTCAGAGGAGGGGGGGATGTAATAAAACATAATAACAGCTTCATTGTTCCTCTATGGGTTTTTTTAGTTTTCCTTGTTTTTTTTTTCCTTTTTTTAACGGCCTTCCCGGTCCCTCGCTGGCAAAAACGCGCTTCCGACAGCTACTGTGCTTGCGGTCAGCCGCTGCTGAGGGTCCACAGGTAATCGAGCGGCTTTATTAATGCTCCTAATTGCGGAAGAACAAAGGTTCGACCTCCCGCCCACTTCAAAGGCAGGCCCTGGCACAGGGATCATTAAAGACGGACCACCCAACTCTCCCGCGGGACGCCCATGTTTATTTATCTCACCCTGGTAAAGAGAAAGAGAGAGAGGGAGAAATGGGGGGAGAGAGAGAGAGAGAGAGAAAGAAAGATAGAGAGATGGAAAGGGAGAGAGAGATGCAAACAACCTGCCCCTCCTCTATGGACCCTGTGAGTTAACCTTGAGCAGTGCGAGCGTCTGATCTGGGGTTGATGAAAGCCCCCCCCAGCGCAATTCAGCGCCTTCCGTCTCTCTCTAACGACCATTTCAACCAGGAGTGCAGAAGCTTCAAGCAGGCCTTTTCAACACAGTCCATTTGTGGGCCATCTTGAAAGGCAACAGGCCTCTGGGTTAAAAGCAAAGATAAAAACAAAATTGAAAATACAGACAAGGAGGAAGAGGGAGAGAATTGAAGAGTGATCCCAAAAACACTGGGTGATTCTGAGCGTCAATGTTTTTTTTTTTCTTTAAGTGTTGTGGCTAACTGTTTTGGCTAACTGTTTTTAACCCTTGTAAACTTACCTCTGTGTAGCACCTGGACATAAAGTTTGGATGTGATTGTGCAGAACTTCATTTCTCCACATTGCCTGTGGATTCAGTAGTCCCTACAGTCCAAACCAACTGACCTACTGTGACTCTGACACAACTCTGATAGGGTGTCCTGGGAAAAGCGAACTGTCCAAAGAATGCATAACCTCATTACTTCCTCTCTGAAACATCTCATAAAAGAACAATATATCACTGTAAAATGGCCACTAAAGGACCTGCTCACAGAGGAAGTCGGTTCAAGCCCAGTCAAATGAAGGGGAAAAAAGTTATTTTAGAAGTTTGACAGCTTTCCAAAAAAATCAAA
>NC_045159.1:13632739-13645239 GCF_900700415.2 Clupea harengus | reverse complement strand
TATGAGGGAGAAGAGAAAGGTAGAGACAATGTAATTGTGTGTGTGTTTTGTTAAAGAATGTGAGAGGCAAAGGCATGGACGTGTGTGTGTGTGTGTGTGTGTGTGTGTGTGTGTGTGTGTGTGTGTGTGTGTGTGTGTGTGTGTGTGTGTGTGTGTGTGTGTGTGTGTGTGTGTGTGTGTGTGTGTGTGTGTGTGACAGAAAACAAGAGAGGAAGAGGGATGTTGAGAGACAGAGAGGAGTGAGATAAAAAAGAGGAGGGGAGAGTGACAGATGGATGAAAAAGAGAGAAAACAGGAAAGGGCAGAAGGCGCAAAAGAGAGAGAGAGAGAGAGAGAGAGAGAGAGAGAGAGAGGCCCAGCTCTTTTCTTAGCATCAGCTCACATCAGTGCAGCACATCTCTGCTTATCCTTCATCAGCACCTATCAGAGAAACGGAGGGGCAGGAACGAAAGAGGTGAGGAAGCAACCAGACACCTCCTCTCTCTCTCCTCTCCCCTCTCCTCCTCTCAGAGGAAGGGGAAAGCACCTCCCTAGTTCACCTCCCCCAGGTTTACACTGTCACTGAAGCCTTCAGAGCGGTGAAACATTGATTACGTCTGTTTGTTTATTTATCCAAAGACCTTTACAATGTCTGTTCAAACTTTGAGCAAATTTAGGGCACCCTGGGATTATATTTCAATTCTTCTTCTTCTTCTTTTGGCAACAACAGCACTAAATGTTTGAGAGTGACAGATATTTATCTTTGTGAAGATTTTTGGAAGTGGAACATCAGAAGCCCGAAGTGCCAAAAGTGTCGCTCCTATCTCTCTTCATCAGTTTATCTCTTTATCTCTCCTTCTCAGTTTCTCTCCCTGGTGAGGTACGGTGTGGGAGCGAGCTGCACTGTTAATGCAATGGCGCCGTTAGCCACGTCTGCTAGTGAGATGCGTTACTGAAACTTTAATGAAGAACCGAAGTGGTTGTTGATGTTTCAATAAAAGGCACATTAAAGTGTCTCCAGGTCTCACCTCTCATTCGCTCCGTGTATTGTTCTTCACCTCCCTTTTTTGAGATGCATATTTACTGTATTCCCTCTCTTTCTCTGTCTGTCTCTCCCTCTTCTCCCCCCGTTTTTCTGTCTACATATTAAAACTAACCCTCTCCTTCTCAGTCTCCGTGGACTAAGCAGTGATTCTGTCTTTTAGAGAACAAGTGGAGGAGAGGGACTCCTGTTTTACATGAAGACGGAGCGAGTAAGGGGGTGGGGTGGTGGTGGTGGTGGTGGCGGTAAGTGTGTGTGTGTGTGTGTGTGTGTGTGTGTGTGTGTGTGTGTGTGTGTGTGTGTGTGTGTGTGTGTGCGTGGAGGGGGGTGTGTGTGTGGGTTAAGGCGGGAGTGGGAGGAGAAGAGGGGTGGTGGTGGTTGGGGGGCATCCTAATTCCTGCTGTTTGCTCAGTCCCCCGGAGCAACAGGGCCTTCTGATGTTTCTGTCAACAGCAATCCAGGAAACCAAACGCCAAAACAAAACCCACTAACACGCGCTTCACATTTGTGCCATTTGCTCTCTCTCATTACCTCTCTCTGTGTGTCTCTCTCTCTCTCTCGCTCCCTCCCCTTCTCTGTACTCCTCCGTTCGTGCAGCTGCGAACGAGGGAATCGCTCAAAGAAGAGGAGGAGAAGAAAAGACAAGGAGTACGGTGGGGTGGGGGGGGGGACAAAACAAAACAGGAAAAAAAAGAAAACTGTCAGTCCCCTGTGAACACTTCCCAATTTTTCTCCCTCGGCAGGACAGATCTCTCTGCAACAGAGCAACTATCAGACGCCATTAAATCACCAGCACTCGCTCCTCCGGGGTGACTAATTGTAGCATTAGGTGGAAATAACAGCGTAAATTGCTGGTAATAATTAAACGACAACTCTGATCAAAATCTGTTAAGGCGCAGTCGAAAATGTGCTCTTACTCCAAGTAACTGCTGCCTCGCGTACCCCTGCGTTTGGCACACATGTTCAATGCCAAGAGATGCCTACTATTATTAGTGCATTTACTAATTAAATTCTTTGGAAAGACTATTTTTTTTCATTTTTTTCTTTCAACTGAATTCCCTGTAGTTGTCTAAAATGATTCACAACCAGATTAAGACAAATGGCATGCTACTGTGATGTATCTTTACCCCATCTATCCTCGTGGACAAAACAATAATGTCAACAATGACAAATGATTAGAATGATATTAAAATAAATAAAAAATAGGGCCCTGTGAAATCCATTTCATTTTTTGCAGGATGCCCTGTTTTCCGTTTTATTCTTTCTACATTTGGTTTTATCAATTATATTATCCTCAAATCATGTCAAAAAGGTACTCAGGACATAGGCTACTGTGCTTGTATACTGATTTATTATCTGTCTAGGTGATAGACCTATGTTGTAACAGGGTAGGCAGTGTAGGATAGCAATGCTAATATAACTCTACAAATACAGTTTCATTTACTATCATTTTCAATTGAATTTTCATAGAATGAAAACATTGCAGACGTATTTAAGGGGAGATTACCTTCCAGTTCCCAGGTACATGACCGGTACTGAGTCAGTAAGCCACTTGTGTTATGATAGTCTCCATGTGCATTCCAAGTCTTATGGTCATTCTAAGAATATTCCGATGCTACCCCAATGTCTAGTTTAAGTCTCCCATGTTTAGTCTCCAACCACAAGTGACTGTGTTTCCTGTTTGGTCCACAGCGCTTAGGGATGCGTCAGTTTGCCAGCACTGTGGCAAACTCTGTCTTAATTTGAAAACCACAGAATGCCAGAGTACTGATATAATGAGATTTACCGAGTTGGGTTTTCATTAACTTTGACAAGCTATCTGACAACATCTTTAGGTCTGCAAATATGGGGTACGAGTGTGCTGTTCATGTGCGGTCGCACCACGACCGTCACAGTGTGCCTGTCTCACTAACGCTGGCATAAATGTTGCCTATGATGCCGATGAATGTACTTCTCTCCTGTCATTTTATTCCGGAATTTCAAATTCCAGGCAATTCCGCGTTTAACTGTGATTTCTGTTTTACGTACTAAATTCCACCAATACGTCCGAGTTTTTCGCATCGCGGACACCATAGGTCCCTAATAATGATATATAAATAGTGGTGACGACAATGATGATGATATTTAAGATGACGACAGATATTATACAGGCCGTTCCGTGCGTACAGTTCTCTAATACATCTCCGAGAGGCCAGAGAGTCTGTCTCTCCTCCGGTGCCTGTGGTGTGAGCGACCTCCCTCCCTCATGCATACATAACGGTGCGGTTTGTCTGTAGCAGTGGGGAAAAAAACACTGAGCCTCTCTTGAACAGATCAGCAGGATGTCCCATTAACTTAATGCAGGGGCTTTCAGGAATACTGTCCCCCCCACCACACACACACACACACACACACACACACACACACACACCACCACCCCGCCAAGCCCATGCCATCATGTACAGCAGAGGTGCATGAGAAAATGAACTGAAGCCTGAATCTCAAAAACAAGGCCACACACACACACGCACACACACACACACACACACACACACACACACACACACACACACACACACACAGAGAGAGAGAGAGAGAGAGAGAGAGAGAGAGAGAGAGACACACACACACACACACACAGAGCATCCCCACAGTTCTCTCACCGTGCAATTCAATTGAATTGGTTTACCAATTAAATTAAATTAATTTGATTGAGGGGAATGTTATCCTGTTTCACGGCCAGTGACAGTAATGTTTGCAGAGGTGCTGTGAAATGCTTGGCACATTTCAAAGGAATCAAATGTGTCCATTACCTAATGCACATGCCTCTTGCAATACAAGGAGCCTGCAAGCGACAGGATTTGTTCCACCATCAGACAGGCAGGAGGTCTTATATGCAGTAAAAAATGAAAATGCACCTTGTGATCAATTGACAACTGCAGATAACACACACACACACACACACACACACGCGCACACACACACACACACACACACACACACACACACACACACACACACAGAGACACACGCAAACACACACACACACACACACAAACACACGCACACACGCACATCAAAATCAAATGATTAAAAACATGTGAATACTGAAAAAAATGGACAGTTAGAGCAAAGATAATTAAAGCTAAAGGCTACAGTTCTGCAGATTACACAGACATACCAGATAGAGATTTGGGTGAATGCAGATGCATACTGAATAAGAAAGGGTGGGCAGGGGGCCGAGGGCGGGAGGACACACACACATACACACACACACACACACACACACACACACACACACATAATAACACGCGTCATCTGAAATCAATCAGTCCCATCGCTAACTGACTGCTCCGGGCTCACGGCTGTTTGGATCAATAGCCAAGCTGGCCATTGTGAGGGCTAAATTGCCACTACCATCAGCAATCCGGTGAGGGAAGGAGACTGAAGGAAGACAACTGGGTGCCCGCCTGCAGTCTGCTGGAAGCAGCTGACCACATGCACTGCCAGAGAAAAACACTCACACACACACACACACACACACACACACACACACACAGCACATGCCTTTGTGTGTGTGTGCATGTGTGTGTGCGGATGTTTGTGTATATACATACAAATAGTAAGAAACAATGACTGGAGATAATAGTAAACTGATAAAAAAAAAAGTTAAATGAAGAATGCACATTCGATAGAGGAGAGCTTTCAAAAAACAGTATGACAAAGAGAGAGAGAGAGAGAGAGAGAGAGAACAAATACATGTGTGAGAAAGCGCAACAGAAATCCAATAGTTTAACCTCTGTTTGAGACGCAGCCGTGGCCACTGAAGGACAGAGGGTGAAAATCAATAGGAGCTGATTTGCAGAAGGAGGAGGAGTGGGAGGAGAGGAGAGATGAGCAGCGAGGGGAGAACAGAAAAGGGAAAAAGGCAGACCACAGAGAGAGAGCAAGGGGGAAAAAAAACAGAAAGGGAGGGACACAGAGCAAAAAAAAACAGGGACGTCACTAGCCTGGTACCACACGAACCCAAAACTTAAACAGTATGCTGGTACATTTTGCTGCATAATTAATGTGTGAGAGAAAATAGAGTCTCATGTTTGGGAGGGGTGGTTGGGGTGAGTGTTAAGGTGTCCTTCTCTGTCTATTTGTCCAAGGTAGGTAACCCGCTCAAGGTTGTGTAATAAAGCCAAAGCAAGTCGGACAGCTGTGCGGTGAAGGCCTCACTCTGACCACAAAGCTAGCAGCTGTGGCTCTTAGCATTCTTCTCTTGAAAGAGGCTCATTCAAGAATCTATGTGGTCCGATTGTGGCAAAGATCCAACTCTCTCTGGGTTGGTGATGCGAGACGCTCGTATCCCTGAGGTTTAGAGTTCGGGCCCAGAGGAAAGGGATGAGAGCCACCATATGCATCCCAGGTGATGGTTCCCCTCAGGTGGAGAGGAGAGGAGGGGCAGGCAGGCAAGGGCAGAAAAGAGAGGAAGGCAGGGTGTGTGTGTGTGGGGGGGGGGAGCAGAGAGAGAGGCTGGCTCACCTGTGTGGGAGAGCAGGCCGGGGGAGAGCAGGCCGTGGACACCATGGGGCAGCAGCCTGGATGTGTCCTGCATCGTCACCCCCAGAGAGCGCTTGGGAGGGCGACCGGGCCTGGAGCTGAGGGAGCGAGAGAGAGAGAGAGAGAGGGATAGAGAGAAAGAGAGAAAATGAAATATGACGATTAATATGACAAATAAGACATATTTCACAGTTCACACCACTGCAATTTATATTACCAGTAAACAAAGATCCCTGTGTTCATAGTACTGTAAGCAATGTTTGTAAATGCTTTAAAGGAAGTGTGAGGAAGAGACAGACAGAGTGAGAGAGAGAAACAGAGTAAGGAGCCATGTTTTATCTCTGTAGCAGAAAAAATGTAGATGGCAAATGTAGAATTGTTCTGTGAAGGCCAACGCTAAGTCCCTAAAGTAGAGTGCTTCATAATGTACTGATTCACTGACACAGGAGAAAAATAGGTATAACGTAATGTTAGATGAATCAGTGTTGAATACCAACCAATGAAAACTGTTCTCCATTACAGAATAATACAGTCATTCTACCCCCCACAAACAGACACATGCATTGTCTCATTCTCTTTGTCACTGGCCTACATGCAATTGTGCAGTACAAACACACAGACACACACACACATACACACAGAGAGACACGGTTTCCTGCTCTGTGTGCTATAACATAAATACAAGCTATTGTAATACCCATCACACTCCCCCGCCTTAAAGCACACACACACACACACACGCACACACAGAGTCACACACAATCCCACACACACGCACACACATAGTCACACACGGTTTCCCCCACTCTCTCACACACACACAGATGCATGTGGTATGGTTGTAGGTATTAGGCAGTGGCAGGTAGTCTGAGATCCAGCAGAGATATAACACACAGGAGACCCAGGATACAAATGTGGCCCCCTGGAACGCCAGATAGTGATCAGCTCCAAAAAAGCATATGCCTTGAAGTCTCATATTCCTACAGGACCCAATCTGATAAGGCCCTGACGACGGGCAGGCATATTGTTTTCACATCTCTTTTTCTCTCTCTCTCCTTACCATTGTACTGTCTCCCTCTCTCTCTCTCTCTCTCTCTCTCTCTCTCTCTCTCTCGCTCTGTGTGTGTGTGTGTGTGTGTGTGTGTGTGTGTGTGTGTGTGTGTGTGTGTGTGTGTGTGTGTGTGTGTGTGTGTGTGTTGTACATGTGTACATGTGTAAAAGTTAAGTGATGAGATTCCTGCCCCCAAGGGGGTGGGAAGTGAGAAACACGCAAAAACTTTCCTCAAGTTATGCAACAATACCCCACACCTCCTCCCAGGCCTACACACACACAAACACACACACACACATACACACCCTTGCTTAATCACTCTGTCACGCCGACACATACACACGAATACACACACACACACACACACATCCTGAATTAATTCCTCTGTCACACTCACACACATACAGTACATACATGATACATACACACATTTCTCACACAAATACACACAAATGCAGACACACACAAAGAGGACACTGTGTCATGACCTACCATCCACATTAGATGATGCATGCACATATATACATCACATGTACACAATGGACAAACATGCAACCAAACAGAAACACACATCTACACACTTTCTAACACACATGCATATACATACTGTATATACTGACTCAAAGAGGCCACTACAAAGATAAAACAGATAAGACAAGAATTTTCTTTTCTTTTCTTCAGATGGACAGCCATGGTAGTGCAGTTTAATACAGAGGCAGAAGGCCAAAATGGCTGCCTCAGAGTCCGAGCAAACAAGGGTGGATGTGTCATTAAAAAAAATCAACATGTGACCATGTTTCATCTACTTATTTTGTCAGACGTCAATAAAAAACAGCATTCAGTTGATGTTCATAAACAAGACTGAGCATTAAGTTGAATCTAAAAAAAAAACTTAAGTTTTCATCACACACTCTGTGGTTTATGGGGCATCTGTAAGCCTTTACAATCCTTTGATGTCAATCTGAATCTATTCTTAAAAGGGTTTTGGATCTATATAAAAGCATTCATTTGAAGCATTTTAATCTACCAGGCATCTCCTATTATACTCTTCCTCGATAGGACTGCTTAGATTACACAATAATCAAACCACCAGGTGACCTTTGCCATGTTCCACAGTCTAAAAAATGTGTCATGAAATACTGGGGTAAGTACATGATGATTGGAAGAGGGTTTAACTTCCATTTAACTCTATACAGAGTTAAATCTATTCCATTTAACTCTATACTGTACATCTGAATCCACACTGTACTGCCTGAACGAGCAACCACAGGCAGTCCTGGAGTAAAACGACTCCATTACGCGCAATATCTGCTATTGAGTGGCCAGCCATTTCAATCGATGATAAACTCCCCGTGAACCCACACCGTGCTTCAAGTGGCCGGGTTCTTCTTCGGGACAAACCTCCGCACCACCTCCCCTGGCGTCACTGCTGACTGTCAACAGCTCAAAGTGGACCGATGAAAATGCACAGCACTCGCGACTGTCACTTTTTACTAATCCAATTAAAAACTATGAACAGTCAAGCGTGTGAAACAGAGTGGAGATTGGTGGTGGTGGTGGGGGGGGGGGGGGGGGGGAGGGGAAAAAGCTCAATCAACATTAATCACTTTTGCTGCTGTAGCCAGTCCGTAACTCAAGACCGCTCAATGGTGTTAACTGTAGTGTTAACTGTAGCGTGTCCAAGATGGCAGCGGCTATAGCACTCAACAAAACATGCGCCAACATCCCAACTGTTGTCAAGACAATCAAGAAAGAAGAAATCATTGGAAAGCTAATTAGTTTGTTTAGCTGTTTATTTCAAGTTGTAAATCTAGGTTTGATACATAAAGTTCTTAGAAAACATACTGTGAAGTAGTCATGGGTATTGAACTTCATTTCATCTATTAATCCATTAACTCTTATTTAATTGTATAATACAAAGAGACTATGGAGTCTTATTTCTGAAATTTAAAATAATAGGCCTACATACCAATTTAAGTGCAGCTAAAATGACTTTTCAGGGTAGATTAACCTTTCCCCTTCAAATTAATGTTATAAACTCGAAATGAGTTTAAAACTTAAAATGCCTGCTGCGTGGTGGTCTTGAAAAACAATCAATTACCAACATTTTCCTATAACGTGTCAACATTTCCGGAGAGGAAACCAAATTAAAAAACAAGCTGGCGGGGCAGAGCAAGGCTCTGTCGGGTCAGCCCAGGATCGGAGCCGAGCGTCCCCGTATCCCACCTCCGCGCCGGCTGGCCCAGGGTGGAAACCTGAGGACGGCCACTGGAAGCCCTTTCAGCGGCATAACCAGACGTTTCCGCTGCCGACGTCTAAAAAGAGGAGGAGGAAAGGCAGCTCTTCCCCTCCGTCCTGAGTGTTTTTACTTTCCATCCACTCGGGCTGCTAGTGGAGGCACGAGGCAACCAGCACAATATCTTTTGTTTCAGGCTCTTAACACACAGCAGCGTCAGAGTCCGCCGGGCTTCTCTCTGTGTGTTCCTGCACGGGGCGAGCCCTTGCAGTGTGTGTGTGTGTTTGTGTGTGTGTGTGTGTGTGTGTGTGTGTGTGTGTGTGTGTGTGTGTGTGTGTGTGAGAGAGATAAAAAAAAATATAATAATAATAATCGCCCTGTGGAGTCGTTAGAACAGAACTCTTTTTCCATGAGGTGATTGTAACCGTACAGACCGCTCTCAAGCCCGCCAGGGACAGTCATTTTCTTATTTAGCTCCACTCTGCCTGGGTATTGTTGGCCTTCAAGAAGCTCCTTCCTCGTGCAGGACAGGTGCTTCCTTAAAGTAAATGATCCTCTCATCCAAGAATGGCATTAAGTGGACAGATTGAGTATTTTAGGTGCACATCATCTTTTACACAATCTCTGTGGAAATTAGGGCTCTAGACTTGTTGACTCTGTTTTTTCCCAGTGTAACATACTTTACTGGATTTGTTTGAGGCATTTAAGGCATCTCTGGGGCTTTTTTAGAGGCAAATAATGTTTTTAAATGAGTAGTAATTATTTTCAAATATTACATAGGTGTAAGTGTAAGTGTGAGCATGAGTGTGTGTGAGTGTGTGTGTGTGTGTGTGTGTGTGTGTGTGTGTGTGTGTGTGTGTGTGTGTGTGTGTGTGTGTGTGTGTGTGTGTGTAAACACATGAGTGGGAGAGTGCGTGTGAGTGTGAGTGAGTGTCTGTGTGTGTGTGTGTGTGTGTGTGTGTGTGTGTGAGTGTCTGTGTGTGTGTCTAAGTGTGAGAGTGAGTACTGAGAGTGTGTGTACTGCACTGGGCCCACTCCACAAACAAGACAGACCAGCAGGCAGACTGGGAGACTGCACAAGTCCCCTTTCTCCACACACCACCAAAATAACACACACACACACAAACACACACACGCGCGCGCACGCACACACACACAAACCCAGATTTGGCGAGTCCCGTTGGGCAGACAGAACAGATGGCAGCGAAAAGTCATTCACACGTTGCCGCACGCTCTTCCCCCCTCGCCAACGGAAGAAAAAACCCTGTCAGTGCACTCGCCGCCACCAATCACTCCCCGCAAATCCCCAGCGACAGTGCTGCCGGGGCGGGGAGACGCTACTAAAGTGGGTTACTAAGCACTTTTCATTCCCGGCGAGTTTCACAAATGTGCCCTTGTCATCTTTTAAACGGGCCTTATTAAATATTCATGTGCCGAAGACACCTGCACGCCTCTGCCTCCCTATCGCTCGCTCTCACTATCGAAACAATGCGGGATTGGTGCAGAGAGGGCGGGGCGGGGTTTTTGGGGAAGGCTGACACCCCCCCTCCCATCCCCCTCCTAGGAAGTAGCTCCAGTCCAGAAGGAATGGGCGGGACTTTGAGTCAGTCCGTGGCACGCTCACGCCTCAAGTTTCCCCCCACAGAAGGATGTTGTGACTGATCTCAGATTTGTTTGACTCTGTGTTCTCCGCTAAGTCACTGAATACACTACAAGACTAAGTGGCAGTGCTGGTTGCTGGTCTTAGCCTCGCCAACAGCCACTGCAGGGGCAGACAATGTGCCAAAATTGTGCAACGCTGGTTATTGTTTTTGAGAAGAATAACAGACTGAGTGATGGAGGGGAGGATAGGGATATGGGTTGGTAAGTCAGGAAAACTTTGGACAGAGTGAGAGTGGGGTGGGGGTGGGGGTGGGGGGTGGTGGGGTGAAGGGGCTGAGTTGGTGCAGGGTGGGTGTAAGTTGGGTGTAAGGGTGGTGGTTGGGGGGGGGGGGGCAGGGGGGGGGGGGGGGCAAATCTGATTTAAAATTTTTAATGGGAAATGGTTTAAACAACAACAAAGCCAGCAGCCAGGGTGAAAAAAAGGAGAAAAAAAATGTACGAGTCAGGGTGCCTTTGAAGATATTTAATTAAAATCTAATCCTGCATTCTTAAAGGCTCACATAAATTAAGCTGTCAGTCAGGAGATTTATGCATTCACATTTGCATATTGCATACAATTCATCAATTACTCATGTTTGAAAGGCTCTCGTATCCCAGGGAGAGAAGCTGCCAGAGTGCCAACAGTGAGAGTGTGAGAGAGAGAGAGAGAGAAAGAGAGAGAGACACGGAGAAGAGAGAAAGTGAGGTGGGGCTTGCTGTGCCCACTGATGCCCAGGAGATGCCAGTCTCCATATGCCCGTGCATTCAACCAATACTGCTGAAAGCTCCACATCCCCACTGTGCTTGGAGCCAGAGGCTGGCTGGGCTTTGTCTGAAACAGCACTCCCTGCAGCAGACTGCATGTTACATTTCCCTCTTACAGGAGCCGGGGCTAAGGCGCTGTAAAACGCCAGTGCTGTGCTATATATTTCGAAGTACACTGAGTGTAAGTTGTCCGAATATTTATAACGACTTGTGCAAATATGAGCACAAAAGCATACGGCTACATGGCCTCCAAAATAAACTCAGAGAGAGTGCTGTCCGTTAGCTAGCGACATGCAGCGGATAACACCGCCAGAGTGGAAAAAAAGCCACCAGATATCGAGCAATGGCCCCTCATAATGACTTGGATTAGAGGGCGGGTTTGATATGAAAACGGGGATGATTTGCACTTTCATTTTGTCTGCATGGACAATAGGTCAGGATAAATGAGGGGATCTGTGCAATAACTGGGGAGGGAAAGTGAAAGATCGAGAGCACGGGGATTAGAAACTCCCCCGAGCATTAGCCTGGCTAAGCTAAAGGAGCGCCATCTCAATCTACTTGAGCATCTGCCATGTTTATGCAGTGCCATCACTGCTGGGAATGCCAACAACTTCCACTGGAAACAAGAGAGGAAGGCCAGACCTTTAATGCAGAAGTAACAATGGTTCATTGATCGCGTAAATAGCTGTTAAACTGTTAAACTGTAAATACACATTAAACTGAGTCCAGTCAATTGCCTTTAGACAAACTGCAGAAAGGTCCAGTGCTTGTGGGAAGAGTGCTTCAGGATTGACTCACGTAGGCATAACATAACTCCCTCGTTTTGAAGGAGTTCTTCCCGTTTTCCCCAAAGTTTTTGATTTCCAGGAGTCTCCTGATAGCATATCATTCAGTACTGACATGCTAAACCAATGATGACTCAACAAAACAGGTTGTCACTCACACTGAACAAAACACACACACACACACACACACACACACACACACACACACTCTCCTCACATCCGTAACTTAAGTAACCCACAGTCGCATTGCCAAGTGTTCAAAGTTAGAGGACAGACACAGAGTCGGACAGGAGAGAGGAATGAAGAGAAGGTAGAAGCAGAAAAAAAAGCAGAGCTGCAAGAAAGAGAAGGGGAACGTGCTGAGATGGGTAGCGAGGGGGGAAAGAGAGAAGAGAGAGAAGAGAGAGAGAGAGAGAGAGAGAGAGAGAGAGAGGGAGGGTGGGGGGGTGGAGAGGGCGTCCGCCAGTCCTCTGC
>NC_045159.1:13607739-13625239 GCF_900700415.2 Clupea harengus | reverse complement strand
TGGACTGCATGTGAAAGGTGTGAGGGTCACTCTGACCCCCCGCAGCGTTTCAAGCTAATTGCGAGCCGCCGCAGGGGTGGATTAAATGCCTTTGATTCCTCAAATGGCTTGTGCTCTTCAAATCATGGCATTAGTGACGTGGTTTCGCCCCTCATAAAGAAGGAATTAAAATGCATTTCCAACTGAAAGAAATGAAGAGAATTTGAAGAAGGGAACATATACTGTGACGGGGAATGTAGTAATTACGCCATTGAGATGGCTACACGGCGGGTTTGATCACTGTAATAAAATATTACTGTAATAATGATAACAGGCTTACATAAATGCCATAAAAACGTGTTTGTGCTGTGCTATACACAATGTATTAAACCTTCATCGTTTTACGACAGTATCACATTTGCTTTTATGATATTACATATGGCATGAAATACACATTCTGTATTGCATTATGTACTTGCATACACACACACACACACACACACACATATGAAAAGTCCATTTATACACACATGCACTCCACACACATACACACGCATATACTCTCTCCTTTCAACACACACAAAGATACACTCTGTCCCTCTACTAAGTTTAGATAGGAGGTGTCACAGATCCTCGCCTCCTTCAGCATCACTATGGTAATGTCCGCGCAATCAATTTCCTGTCATTGCCTCTGCTTCCTGTCCAGCCATAAACATTCATTAGCGATGCGTGGGCAGCTGCTAACGTGTTTGGTTAACAGATTCGAGAGCACGCTGAGGAACATATGCACAGTGGGGACACTGCACACCATACTGTTTATCAAGTGGCAGGAATCACACGTATCAGTCAATATGAAATTGACCCATCTCTCTCTCTCTCTCCTTCACTCTCTCTCTCTTTCCATGCGCTCTCTCTCTTTTTAGCCATCTCTTTCTCATCCTCTTTCTCTGCAATTCGCAGAACTGATTTGAATTTTGTATAATTCTTGATATCCGTGGCACATCATCAAACAGGAAACTAGGATCGCCTATGCTGATCCCACCAGTTTTATGCAGTTTATGAGTTTTTTTCAGTTTATTAGATCTAACAGATGTAATTTGTGCAAGCAAAACTCAAAACTTCTGCAATATTTCTTCACATATATCTCAACATTCAGAGTCAAAAATGTACACAGAACACATAAACACACAAACAAACACTTACATCTGTGAATTAGTGTGCGCACACACACACACACACACACACACACACACTCCCAGCTATTAGCCCTCAGATTGCTTTTAGCACCAGAGCAGCCTGAGTCCCACTAAGTCATGTGACAAAACACACACATACACACACACACTGACCCCACACACACACACCCTCTTCAGCCGGTCCCCATTGTCAACCTTGTGAGTTACGACCGTTTCATTTTGCTCTCATGAGCAGCACCTCACAGATCCTCTCTAATTTGATGCGGGAAGGCGGGCGAGGAGGAGGAAGAGAACAGAGAAGAAGAAGAAATCAATAGCGGGCTGTAAAAACAGATTTTGTGCCATCAAAGCCTCCACAGACACACGTCTGTTCAGGCACAAAACAGAAGTATTCCTTTTTAACAGCCGCGTTTCCAATTAGGCTGATGGCAGTCCCTGGCTTTGCAAAGAGTGCACCACTGCAACATGGTGGCCGGATATACGGAGCCAAAAATACCCTGTAAAGAACAGCCATATTGAACACATCTACCTGGTAAGGGGGGAGGGGGTTAGGATGTGAGGAGATGAGAGGATGTGGATTTCAGCACACCCATGTCTTTGACAGTTTACCAACACTAACATCTCTAAACAAGATCAATTACAGTGTGTGAGAGGTATAGTATGTGTGTATCTCTTGCACATGTACGTACACACACACACACACACACGCGTACATACCCTACCACACACACAAACAAACATGGAAACACACACACACACACACACACACACTCACACTGTAAGCCTAGGGTAGGGCACAGGGAACCCCTTTTGAAAGGCAGTACATATTTCAGTTCCTCCCCCACCCCCCTGTCCCTTGGCACTGGTTCTCGTGGCCGGTTGGTCCTGACCCCCATTTGCCCTGGCTGTCAGACAGAACCACTGGGGTTAAACACATGGGGTCTGGGCCCTCTCCTTCAAGCCTACTAAGAGAGCCAGCCAGGCCCTCGGCTGCCACAGTCGGCAGCAATGTCAGCCAGTGTTTCAAAATGGGTACGACGAGGCCGAAATGAACAAGCCGCAACGAGTTTACATTCATTTCCATCAGGTAATTTCTATCTAATTCTATCAGAATTCATATATCCACTGTGCTTGGACCATTTCGTGTGGAACCTGCAGAGATGCTGAGGGTGGCTAGCTCAGTCGGGTCGATTTTACACCCCTTATATGAAATTCCATTTTTTAAATGAATTGTTTGTTTGTATTTGTGTTTGTTTTGTTGTTTGCTTGTTTGTTTAAGGGATATTCCTCCGATAGACTGTGAGGCCTAGCTGTGATGGAGTGCTAAGACATCAGGCCTTCACTTCTCCGTGAACTGTCCCCATGCAGTCTTATTTAGCACAGGCACTGGGCCGTCGGCGGGGGCCAGTACTGTAAATACATGTATGTTCTGATTAGGCTGCCCACATGCTAGCGCTTAAGTGGGACGGCGTAATGCGGACCAGACGAGGCGGATTCCTGTACGCTCCTAAATGGACACGTGTTTCGAGACGGCCCCCTTTTGAAGTCGCCAAACAATGTGCAATATCAGGAAACAAGCTGTGTTGCATGGAGAAGGAATGCAGAGTGTCGGGGGAAGGGGGGGGGGGCTTGCAGAGAGGGGGGAGGGTGATGGCGGGTGGGTAGGGGATAGGGCCTGTGGGTAAAAGTAACACACAAAAGAAAGATGAAAAAGACAGGGGCTCCCATTAAGAGCAGATCACAAGCTGTTTGTGTGTGTGTGTGTGTGTGTGTGTGTGTCTGTGTGTGTGTGTGAGTGTATGTGTATGTGTGTTTATGCTGTGTACACGCTGGTAATCAAACAAAGCCTCAAACACACATCCTTAACGTGCATGTACGAACACACACACACGCGCGCGCACGCACGCACACAGTCCCTCCATTACACACATACACATACACACACACACACACACACACACACGCACACACACAAACACACACATTTCTGCATGGCCCTCGCAGTGAGAACAAGCCTATTTATATACACACAGGAAAGGGTTCTTTAATCAGTGTACCATTGTTAGTTCAGCCATAGTAGGATCCACCAGGGAAGCAGGCATCGTAATGGCCAGGAAAGAGACGCATAAACTTGCCTGACTCACTTTGTCCACCATTTATTTGTGTGGAGTTTCTAGTCTATGTTAGAAACAAATATTTGTTTCCTAATTGCTCAGAGATCTGTTAGGATTCCCATACTAAGTTCTTTGGTTTTTTAAGCAAAGCCATACCAGAGACGTTTCAGTGATAGCTTTGAAAGTGGCCCGATATACAATCGTGGAACCCAACCAAAACACACGTAAGTACAGAATGATTTGAATGAGACGGTGCATCTGTTGGTCCTACTGATACTAGTCAGATACTAGTATCGCTGCTTTATTTCTCAGGATGACATTATCATTATAGGATGAGTTGATGCTTCAAAAGGTGCAGCGCCTCTGCTGCTTAGGAATGGGAGCATGGTGAAGACCCCCTCCTTACCTCTACCGGATCCCTTGAAGGTTTTTTTTTTATGGGAGGTGGGTAGAGGGGGGGGGGGGCGGAGGGGCAGAGGATGGGGTGAGGGGGGCCATGGGCGTACGTTTAACAAAACGCACGTCATAAATAAGTAAATCGCACCTCGGAGAGACGGCCATGAAAAGATGTGAGCGCGCGGCACGCAGGGGTCTTCTGCCATTCCATTAATATTCTCGATAGCGCTAATGCCGACTTTTAAAAACATTAATAAATCTTTTTCATTAGCCGAGGCAACAGATCTTGTAAAAGACGCCCCCCTCTCCCACCCCACCATCACCACCACCACCCCCACCTCTTCTCTCTTGACTGTCAAGAGGGGCGCTTTAATGTCCACCTGAGCTGTCAGGCGACCATTGTGGGCGCCGCTGCGTGAGCCTTCCGCGCCGTATTTGATGTCTTGAAACAATGGCAGTGCCGAGAGAAAGGGATGTAGGTGAACACAGTGAAGGGGATACTGGGGGTGTGCGGGAGTTGGAGGGAGAGGGAGAGGGGGGGGGGGGGAGGAAAGTTAGTCGCGGTCAAGGTCATACCACTGAAATAAAACTACACGTCACATCATGCACCTCTCGCATGTGAAGCAGGAAATGATCCAGTAAAACCGCTTCAAGTTTTTGTTACGTACTGAAGTTCCTATTGAAATGGGATTTTTTTTTTTTTTTATGCAGAGCATTAGAGTCCACAAGGAATTTGGCTTTGTGGAATAATCCAATTTGGGTTAATTACACGTCTTAAGAATAATGCAACACTGAGAATATTATTACCAATATAAAACATTAAACCGTACCCCCCAGGAACACAACAGTATTTAAACCTTGCCCAGTGCTTCACGGCTTGTTGTTGTAGCGCAAGCTCAGCTGAATTGTGGTGGTCGCCATGCGTGGTCGTGATGCGTAGGCGACATCGCTCGTTCCTCTCATCTTAGCTCATCTCTCTGTCAATAGCCCTCCCTTCCCCCTTCCCCCCATCCCCCATTCCTCCCCTAACCCCCACCTCTGAGAGGGCTGTTATCTCGAAGTGTATCGATCTGCTTTTCCTGATGGCATTATTGAAATATTCTGCACGCTCTTGGCTTCCTACCTGTCCATCAGCCAGCCGTGAGGTCCGAACATCACGCAGCGTAGGTGCACACTGATGGCAAAGATCCCAGTAAATATGTATCACCAGGATCGGAACACGTAGTCGTGTAATTCTGATGTTGAAAAATATTACTAAAAGGACGATGGCGGTAGATGTGACTATGAAGGAGGATGATGTTTGACAGAATATACAAGTAAATGTAAAATCTGTGTGTGAAAAAATTACACAGGATTTTATGCTTTTAAATGTTGTGACAGGAAATGCCAGAAATTAAATGCATATTCCTTTCTTTTGTCCAAGTTTGTCCCTTTTTACTGAATAGCACAAGGAAAGCACGACAGTAAATTGAACAACCCACTGCACACTAACATAAAGTGAATAAGTCATGTCGCATCACACACAACACAAGCTTTCCGAGTCTAAACTGCTCCCGTAGTAATTATGAAGCTTTTCTTTATAATTGTAATTACTTCATGGCTTGCCCCCCCCCCCCTGATCCCAGAGCCGCTACACTGCTCCTGCTGCTGCATACTACTGCTGCGCTGCATTCTGGTGCGAGGATCGATGGCCAGATCTGTAGTTAACGGAGCACTGTAATGCAAATGACGCGGCATTGATCGCCAGGATCTGCCGCTTCTGCAGCCCCTTGCTCTTCCTCTCTCCCTCTCGCTCGCTCACTCGTTCGTTCGCCCGCGCCCTCCCCTGCTGTTACTGCTGCTGCTGCTGCCGTTACTGCTGCTGTCCCGGCAAGGGCACACCTCGCAATAGCTTTCCTCGGCAAACAAGAGGAGCCCGGCTATCCGATAAACGTCCCCGCAAACAACAACACGCAAATGGGGGGTGTGTGTGTGTGCGTGTGTGTGTGTGTGTGTGTGTGTGTGTGTGTGTGTGTGTGTGTGTGTGTGTGTGTGTGTGTGTGTGAGGGAAGGTTCGGGGGCCCAAACTGCCATCTCAGCACTACTGGGCTTCTCACATTGGTAAAGCTACCGAGTGCCCCTGTGGCCTCTCTAACATTTTCTTTTTTTTCTCAGTGGCAAATGGATGGAGAAAAAACACAGAAAGCGAGGGGGAGGGTGTAAAAACTATCCCCCTGAATACAAAGTAAGGCACATAAGTAATTACAGCATGGATGGCAAAGTCTAATTTCATAGCAATTAGCGGGACGAGTTATCATTAGCCCAATCTTAACCGCGCATCACTCAAAAAAGGGCACACTTTCCACAAACTGAGCCGCGGAGTGGATTTTCTTTTTTTAAGTGACGGGGGTTGCCGTGTCTCTGAGCCGTGGGTGTCGAACAGATTCCTCAAAAAAAAAAAGCCTGCGCTTCTGCAGAATCTTGTGATCTTCAAAACGCCACATTAGATAAGGGCACTGTCGAGAGATAGGCAGCGAGGAGGTGGTGGATAATGGAAAAATCCCACCAAACAACTAAACTTTTTTTTCCCTTGAGCCAAGCACCTCTTTTACTCTGATCTGCTTTTCCTTTAAGTTCGCCTGCGGGAGCGATCCGGACTCCGTCTGTCATTGCCCCTAAACCCACCATTCTTAAATCAATTATAACATATTTGGAGCAATTCGAAACAATCAATCATTTAGGAAGTACATAAATTGGAAGCAGAACGAGAGAGAGAAACAGAGAGAGAGAGAGAGAGAGAGAGAGAGAGATAGGGGGATCGTTACATGTGCCGGAGTGGTTCCACATGTGCCAAGGAGGAGAATCGGAGGAGGAGGAGGGCAGGCCTCTCACTGTCCAGCGCGCTTTCCTTTCCCCCTAAGAGCAGCAAGACACTCGGCCTGCGGCTGTGAACTTCACTGAGATTTTAACCTTGCCCATAAAGCTATATGGAGGGTGCTGCTCCGTGCTACATGATGCTTCTTGCCTTTCGGCAAGACCCATACTGACCCAGACACCCCCTCTGCCCCCCCCCCTCCCCTGCCCCCCGCCCCTTCGATCGTTCACTTTGCTGTTTAACTTAACTGTGAATTTATACTGCTGTGAAGTATGCTGTAAAATGTTTTGGGCTTTAATACAGGTCCTTGTAGGAGCTCTGAAAGAGCCAAACAGCAGCTGAGGAACTATATTAAGTATCACACGCAGTAAGTCAAACAGATGTCCCTTTGGTGAAGTTATTTCGGTCATATGGTATTCTTAGTATAGAAACATTAGGGTTTCTAAGTTGTTTTATTCCACTGATACTACAGTTATGGTGGAGAATACAGCAGAGTGGCAAAGAAGGTCAAGCCATGGCTTTCGCCCCCATTTATCTGCTAACTCTTATCCTCCTTTCCCTCTGCATCTTTTCTTCTCTCCCTCTCTCTCTCTCTCCCTCTCTCGCTCTCTATCCTTCGTTCCACCTCCCCTTCTTGTCCACTGCCTAACCTTAAGGCTAGTGCAAGCGCAGCACCAGCACCCACAGCAATCCGGTTACAACGGCCCATAAATGAGCACCATGCACTTCCCTCTTTTTCAGCAGAGGCAGGATTTATGGAAATTAGCACCATCTCTCTCTCTCTCTTTCTCTCTCTCTCTCGCTCTCTCTCTCTCTCTCCGAGGTGCACAGACACAGGCTCGGGTGTAATGTCACCGCACTTTAAGTCTATGTAAACAGCATTATCGCCGGCGTTAGCGCGCCACTGACGACCCCGGTGAGTGTTCTCTGCAAGGTCAGGATGGTCACGTTGGGGACTACAGCCAGACAGAGGGAAGGGAGGGGGGTGGGGGGGGACTTATATGCAAAGGGGACAAGTGTTATACATGCTCTGCATGTAGTACTACGCCCTGCTTGTGTGTGTGTGTGTGTGTGTGTGTGTGTGTGTGTGTGTGTGTGTGTGTGTGTGTGTGTATACCCAAGTGTATGCTTAAGACTCCTCGTCTGTGTGTCAGTCCTCATTGTGTGTGTGTGTGTGTGTGTGTGTGTGTGTGTGTGTGTGTGTTTGTGTATATGTGTGAATGTGCGTGCGTGCGTGCGTACGTGCGTGCATGTGTGTGTGTGTGTGTGTGTGTGTGTGTGTGGTGTGTGTGTGTGTGTGTGTGTGTCAGTGCTAAATGGCCTGCTGCGGACAGCTCCGTAGGGACTCCTGGAGGACAGCTGCAGACCCATTAGCCAGGTGGAGGAGTGACTTTCTATCCTCACCTGAAAAAGACCACGCTATACACACACACACACACACACACACACACACACACACACACACACACACACAGACACACGAGCATGCACGCAACCACACACATTCACCTGCTAAAACTACACGCCCTCATAAAAGCAGTCACACACAACTCAGTTTACCTATAGATATAGTATTATATGTTATTTATGGTGCATAAATTAAACCCTGGGACAAAAAAATACTATATTTGAATATACTGTAGATATTTTCAAATCCACACAACAAAACTACACAACACATTTTTTTACTTTCTCTTTCCACCCCCCACCCCCTCCACCCGAGACACACTCCACACAACAGCACATAAATGCTGCTCTACTCCTGAAAGCTCCCGTTCTGATAAAAAAAATGCCTATCCGTTTCATCTGGGTCCAGGAGCACTTGTGTGACACAATGCACGTTTCCCATTTTTTTCTCTCTCTCTCTCTCTCTCTCTCTTCTCTCTTCTCTCCTCTCTTTTTTATTTCTTTTTTTCTGGTCAGGGGGTTAAACTCTGGGGCCCTTCCTCACACACTGACAGCCTGAATGGCTGCTGGGATCATTTGCTGCCATAGCGACAGAGGGGGATGGGGAGTAGGATTTCAGAGTGTGTGTGTGTGTGTGTGTGTGGGGGGGGGGGGGGGTTGCACAAAAGCACCTCCAATTAAATGTCAATAATTTAGAGAAGCCTTTGAACTCATCTCTGGCCCCTGTTTACAGCGGCTTTCGCTAACACTGGAGCATCATTGTCTCATTATCATCTGAGCAGTGGGAGAGAACTGGAGAGACACAGAGAGGGAGAGAGGGGGGGGGCAGTGAGAGAGTGGGGGGGGGGGGCAGAGATAGAGAGAGGAAAGGAGACAGAGAAAGAGGTGAAAAGGAAAAGAAGATAGTGTTAGAGTTACCAAAAGAGAATGGATTGGTGGCATTGAGACCGCTGAATGCATAGAGAGGGGTATCTACTGGGGGGGACAGACAACGTGACACAAAGAATGGGAGGTGGGGGGATACACAGTGAGAAATGCAAAAGAATTCCCATGGAATCGGGGGATAGAAGGGGAGCGAAAGAGAGAGTCAGAGAAAGAGAGAGAGAGAGAGAGAGAGAGAGAGAGAGAGAGAGAGAGAGAGAGAGAACGGAGATGGAATGTTATGTTCCAAATGTTCTAAACGAGGCAGAGACAGATCAGATGGGAATAAGGTATGGTCTATACCAACACTGGGATTTCCTGTTGACTGTAAATACAATTAGGATTGCACCAGCAACATTCCCATATGTTCACACTACTACACAGAGACAGAGACAGAGACAGAGACAGAGACAGGGCTTTTGACACTCTCTTGTTTTCCTTCACTGTATTTGCTTAATTTAGGCAAATCACTTTAAATCACTAATATGAAAATCATTGACACATTTGAACATAAACAAAGTATTGTGCCAAGGCCACATTCCCTGCTTATGTTTGTCACTTGTACAATAAAGATACTAATTTACACAACTAATTAATTGAACTCATTAATTACAACAAATCACAACTACAAGCAATAATGAAATAACCAACTCCAATACTGTAATTTAATTTGATGTGACTTATCTGAATTGTGCCCAACATGATTGAACTGAGCAAGGTGCAGAATCCCGAACATGGGTAGAACACAGCCAGAAGGGGAGACTGCTCAGGGATTTACATTTAAAAAGCAACAGCTTTTACGGCCTAGGGAATACCACACACACACACACACACAGACACACACACACACACACAGACACACCGACACACATACACACACACACAGGCTAGGTGGCTTAGCCGAGCGCCTCCCTCTAGCAGTGTACGATGTCCGTGCCACCGCCGTGACCTCCAGTAAGTATGCGTGATATAAAGGGGGCACTTGCCGTGAACGCCAGAGACAAGTTCATCCCCGTCGAAAAAACACACAGACAGTTTTCTCTGCAAACAGAGAAGGAGGGGCGGGACTTGCGGATTAGGTAAACGTCCACCTAACCCCTCCTCAGCCTCCCCACCACCACCCCTCCGACCTCGCCGCCCGACGCCCCCTACGCTCCACAGAGAACTCTAAGAAACCAGAAGCCTCCGATTTCCTGCCCTTCAGCCGGGGCCAAGCTTTTACATCTTTGTTTACAGAGATTCTTTGCTTATTATAAAATGATTTCGACTGGAAAACACGTGTAGATCAGGTCAGAGTATTAGCAGGAGCGTCCAGCAGACTGGGAGGTTTCAGCAGCTGGGGGTCAGCACTACCAAAAAAAAAAGGAAAAAGAAAAACAACAATGGCTATATGAAAAGAAAATAGCACGTAGCGAAAGGGGGGGCGGGGGGGACTGTGTCGAATACTGTTGTGCTTTTGCATAAAGCAATTAAAGGCGTGTGTTTTTGTTGTGTTAAAAAAAACGAGAAGAAAGAAAGGGAGGAGGGAGGGACAGAGAGGAGGCAGTGGAGTGTTGGAGTTGAGGGGGGGGGGGGGGGGGGTTGGGTGGAAAAAGATGCAGTGGCTGCACAATCTAAACATTGGCTGGCCGGTGTTTTTCTTACAAAGCCTGCTTTCGGAGAGATTTGAATTTAATTGATTCCTTTTTAAACAAATACATTGTTGGAATGCCAGTAATGAGAGAGGCCACTGGCAGGTCAGTGGGCAGGCAGGCAGGCAGGCAGGCCCTTGGCAGGAAGAGAGCACCCTGGACCCTGAGGAGGGCCGTAGGAAGACCGGGTGGGTGGGGGGTCTGGGGGCCTTTAACCTCCATACCATCCTTACTGCCCAGACCAGCACCATCAACTCTGTAACTGTCTTTGTGATTACGCTGAGACACAAATCCACAGGCATACAGTGAGCTAATCCATGCAGATAAGGGTGAGGGGTCGAGAGGTCAAAGGGTCAGTGGAGGACAGGTTCTGAAGTGGACCTAAAAGGGAACATTCTAAAGTCTTTGGTTCTCAACAGTGTCTGTTAAATCAGTTTGATTCAAAGTCACGAATGCTGCCTTTATTTGTTTTTAAACGTCCTTCATTGTTCAATCTTCCTCTGTTCTTACATATCCGTCGATCACGGGAGATGATTCCTGGTAGAAAAGCACAAAAGACAAAGATCTCAACTGAGCATTCTAATCAGCGTTAGCTACTATGTTTAAATTTGAGGCCTAATTTAGAGCTGCCATAACATTCACCTCCTGCTACTTCACATATTTGGTAAGGTGCTCCTGTTTAAAACCAAGCTTACTTTGGCCTGGTAAATAGTTTCAGAGAAGGACATGCTTAATTTCATAAAATGTCTGGCACCTGATTCAGCCCTATGGTTGTAGGACACATACACACACACACACACACACACACACACACACACACACACACACACACACACACACACACACGGTCACGCACACACAGTCATACACACACACTGCGCTCCTTTATTAAATTAACTTTTCAAACATTCTGCCAAAATCATTCATAATACACCAGGAAATGAATGCATCCCCATAATCTTGCGGTGTTGGGTTTCAAGTCAGCACGGCCACTGGTCAAGGGCCATCAGAGTGTAACCAGCCGCTAACAAAAAGCCCACCTGTATCTTCCCCCAGCGATGACACACACACGCACACACACACACACACACACACACACGCCAAGCCCTGGCCCCAGGCACCGGTGAGTCGTTTTGCTTTTGTCCCTCCCTGTTGAGGTTCAAGGGCAGCACCCAGCCCTACTGTGATCCTACACCACTGTAAAATAATACAACATGCATTATTCATGCTAACATCATGAAGCAGTTCCAAACAGGCTTGCAGACAGGCACCTATAAAAACGATGACCAAACAGGAGGGGGGGGATCCTGAATTATTAAACCCGCCATCAGCTGCGTTGCAGGGGAAGGGAGAGCTGGACACAGGATATTTTCACAATGGGCAGAACACTGTCGGCACGGAGCAAAACACACACTCACAACGTGTAAAACAGACCATAACACAAGCAGGTCAGGCACTAGCACATAGGTGCTACTGATATGGCTGTCGGAAGACAAACTGATCTGAAAGCAACTTTTGATTTCATATTGATCTTAATGGTGCTAAATGCAATATAAAATTGTAAATATGCTATAATGTGTTATTTTGGTTCACAGTTGTAACACACTATGTTGTGCTGAAACACAGCAAACAATTTTGAGAGCCCAACAACTCGGCGACACTCTTTGAGGTGGAAAAAGAGAGAGAAAATCTCAACAGGGGCTCAGTTCACAGTTCAAGAGTAAAGCGTTTAACGTCCTCCTGTCTTCCGTCAGAGAAAGGCCCCGGAGCCACGGCGCGGGGCCCCTGCTGTGTGAAAAGCACCGGCCCCCAGCTAAAGCCGCGATGACAGGCCATTTCTCCAGCCCCATTTTCTCCAGTTGGAGGACGGAGGTGGAGCCCACTCTTGTCTGTGTTATTTATGGCCGGTGACACTGCAAACCATCACAAAGGCCACTGATCCCTCCCTGACACCAGTGACACACCAAATCATCCCCACTGCGGCTAGAAGACAGACCCGCCGAAACAGCTCCTTCAGCCATGGAGGAGAGGAAGAAAAAAAATATCTGGGAGTGTTTGAGTGCATGGGAGACAGAAAGAGACTGAAACAGAGAGAGCGAGAGAGAGAGAGAGAGAGAGAGGGCAAAGAGAGTGGGTCAAATAAAAAAAAGAACTGAGAAAGAAAGGGAGAACAAAATCTTTTTCATTAATCCACCTTATTACATTAAGCAGATGGCCGTGCAGCTCTTCAGAAGGAGCCTAAACGAATAAATAAACAAATGCGGAGAAGTATTGTTTTTGCTGAAAGTTGGCCAGAGGGGCTCGGAGCAAAACGCGTTGACAAAAGAGCACAACAGCCGGAGCATGAAATCGGAATGGGGGGTTGTGGGAACAGAGAGGGGTGAGAGAGAGAGAGGCTCCCCTCTTATTGTTTTCATTGTCTGGGTTCAGGGGCTGTGGAATGAGAGGGAGAGAGAGGGAAATAGAGAAAGTGGAGGGAGGGAGGGGGTGGGGGTGGGTAGGCGGTAGGTTGTCCTGCGAAAAAGACGAACACTTTAAAATCGGAGTAAACTTTTAGTCACGCACTAAAGGTATCCATTTGGGCCCCAGCAGATGGACGTAGGTAACAGACAGGAGGGGGGGGATGAAGGATGGGAACAGGGAAGGAATGAGAGAGAGAGAGAGAGAGAAAGGAAGAGAGGGAGTTTTTATAAGCAAAGGTGCTCTTTAGGTCTGGTGCAGCCCCCCTCAGTGAGAGAATGACTCCCTCACCCCGCGGCCTCTCTGCCCGCCCTGTTTAACACGCCTGCCGGGATTCACATCAGAGGACAAGGAATTGGATCTGACTCACCCTAGATCTCACACACACACACACACACACACACACACACACACACACAAACACACACATGCACACACACATAAACACACAAGCACACTTGGGTACACACACACACACACACACACACACACACACAACAATACCGAATACACACACAGTGGGGGCATCAAGTGAATACCAGCTCATTAGGGAACCCTCAGTCAACACAGCGTGCACTGACACACAAATGGAGACACGCTCGCCTACAAACACACACACACAGATCTGACAGGGGACCTCACTACTACAGCCACTTACAACTTTAACCCAAAAACATCTTTTCTTTTCAGTCCTCCCTGATTCACCCGCAAAACAAGGAGCTGAGGTTTGACCAACCAGTGAAGGTGTGAGAGATTCCTCAACACACCCACACACACACCACTGTAATAGTGGTGAAGTGTAAATTACAACAAACTAAAAAAAGATGCTGTCGTTACTAAACAAACCAACTGTTTGAGAGGGACAGAAGTCATTGTGCATGTATAGTCAAATGCAGTCAGAACTGGAACATGGTCGGTAGGCTCGCGCTTGAAAAGCGCAGTTGTTCCCTCGCTCGCTTCCTGTCGAGACTGAAACGAACTTCTCCATCCACGCAGTGCTCCAGTAAGCCGAAGTGACAACAAAAAAGAGGGGGGTGGGGGTGAAAAAAGTGAATTATTAAATTTTACAGCTCATTATTCAAACAAAAGCGGAATACACTTCGGTGGGAAACGGATTAGGGCTGAAATGAATCCAGTGATATATTGTGCGGCTATTATCTGGCCAGTTATCTGGATGGTGCGATAAGTAAATAAGCATCGTCGAAAACACCCCCAGGGACGTGGAATAAAAATGGGCACGATTAACATAATCTCTCCCTCTCTCTTTCTCTCTCTTTCTCTCTCTCCCTCTATCTTTCTCTCTCTCTGAACTCTCTCTTTCTCTCTCTCTGAACTCTCTCGCTGAGTTTGTCAGCTGCTAACTCTGGCAGAGCAAGTGGGACAGTCAAGTTAAGTGAAATTACAGCAGTGTGCACATCATCGCTCTGATAACATAAGGGCCCTTCCTGTACGTGACAGTGATGTGGTCGACGTCCGTCTGTCGGAACACTTGGAAGCGCCAAGTCTCTTACACACGCACGGTGAAAGTCCATTATTCCTGCGTTGAGAGAGAGACATCGGCGGTGAGGCATTGATAGTGAGTGCAAAAATGAAACGTATTTGCGCTCCTCAAGGCAGTAGCCTAAGAGGCTTGTCAGCATTAATAATGTTTGAGGAATGATTGGTTAATGATTAATAGATGAGTCACTGGAGGCTCCGGCCCCCACAGGAAATGGGTTAGTTGTCCGGGAGATGCATGGAGGAGAAGTTACTTCTGTGTGCGAGAGAGAAAAAAAACGAGGAGTCAAAAAAAAGTTTCGACCGGTGTTGTGAAAAGCTTATCAACTGAGGTAATTTTCTTCCAATACACTACTTTTTTGTTTCCAAGGAGCTAGGGGGGGAGCAGAAGTGGATGGGGGGGGATATGTTCTTCTTGCCCTAGTCGAACGCTGATCAGGAGCTTGAGGGAGAAGGAAACTTTAACCTCAACGCTCATCAACGGGCCTCAGGCAGAGGACAGCCACACGAGGAAGCAGCCTTCCGTGTACTGTGCTACATTTAATAAAAAAAGCAACACCAGGGAAAAGAGAGAGAGAGAGAAAAGAGAGAGAAAGATAGAAAGAAAGAAAGAGAGTGCGAGAGAGACAAAGGGAGAAAGAGAGAGAGCAATGGGCACACATAGTCTGGATTTCCTGTGCTGGGCCTCAATCAGAAGGCAGGCAGATTAGTGGATTGATTCAGCAGCCATGTTTACTCAAGAGCGCTGAAATTTCCCTTCTCCTGCGCGATTCTCTTATCTATATTATTCCAGTTTGTTTTTAACAAACACCAGACTCGTAATAAGCGCCAGGGCCTTTGCTTACTTTACGTCTGCGAATAAATGGCCATAAAGCATTTAATTTCAGGACTTTTTAACTGTCTGCAATAAATATTTTCAGATTATAACTGAAGGTGAAGTTGGCTTTATGGTGCCGTAAATTAGCCCCCGGTTTTATCAGCATATTCGCAAGGTGTTTAACTAGCACACAGATGTCATAAGAGGCGTCCTGAAGAATAACCTTGTTGTTCCAGCGATTGCTCTGTGTTCTTATTGCCCAGGGAGCCATTTCTATCTCTATCTCTCTCTCTCTCTCTCTCCCTCTCTCTCTCTCTCTCTTTCTCTCGTGAATCTTTAACTGTTTAGTGAGCGGCATGCATCAGGAGTTGTAAAGAGGGGTTTTTTTTTCTCCCTTTTTTGACATCGTAATTCACACGCATTTCTCCACCCCCTAGTCTCCTTCACAATGAGAGTTTGTTTGGGGTTTAAACATTCACATGCATAATGCGCTAGACTTCGGCGCGGAGAACAACATTCAGTCTAGTCGCAACATCGCATCGGCCGTCTGCAAGGACAGCTTAGTAAAGACCTCAGTTGTCTATGATAAATGCAAATAAAACACACTGTGTAGGTTTCGCCCGCCCCCGTAACCCCCCCCCCCCCCCCCCAATACACACACACACACACACACACACATTCACATACACACACACACTCCCTTTTCAGAAAGAGAGCCCGGCGTTTGTGCGTAATAATTAAAGCTAAATCCCGGGCCGTGAATGAAGTGCACTGGCGTAATCTTACTGGAAACATCACAAATGCCACAGCTCTCTGCTCCTGACACTTGACAGCGCCGGCCCCGGAGCTTTAATTCCTGCACCGCCCCCGAGGGCCCACAGACAGCGCCCATTGTGAGAAGCTACTCAACGGCAAAGAGGAATCGGACTGCATTTGTAGCGCGGCTGACTCCCTCCATTGTTCCACACGGTGGTGGAAGATGTCGTCTGCCCATTTTTGCTTTCCATCCCCCCCCCCCCTTCTCCTTTCAAAACATCTTGTCCGAGCAGACCGAGCCGAGGCCGTACGGTCCTTTCTCCTTAGCGTCTCCACGCAGGCAAATGGATGCTCTCTGCAGTGTACAGTGGTTGTTTTTTTTTGTCTGTCTGGCTGACTGGCTGACTGACTCGTTGGCTGACCTGTCACATGAAAAGCACTAGAGAGGAGGTTGTAAATACATTGCATTCAGAGGAAGAAAAGGCCAAGCCGTCATTCTGTTGTCTGTGCACTGACCTCCTTATATTCCTGCACAGACAATTCCAAAGTGCCTGGACCTGAGTTGAGTTGTATGACTCGGACTATGTCCTAAAATCCTAAATCTAATTTTGGACAGACTGAATCCAGACGGAATACAATCTAATACAAAACTTATCTATCCCATATTTTGCATCAAGCTTTGACTGACCTGTGGACTACACTCACACACACACACACACACACACACACACACACACACACACACACACACACACACAATTCCACTTAGTTCTACTCCCTCGCTCACTTCTCACCTAAAGCAGCTGTGACGCTCCTCCCTCCCCAGTCTCAACCATTACCACTGACCTCAGACCTGCCGCTAAGGGCACGCGCGCACACACACACACACGTGTCCCCAGGGCCCTGCCAGAGCACCTGCCAGCCTCATAAAGCTCCCCTGCGCGGCTCCGAGCGCTGGTCTGCTAGGAGGCCTGGGCCATGCTCCGGAGCCCACAGGAAATTCAAGGTGACAGAGCCTGTCAAAGCTCAGGACAGCCCACACCGCTCTGGGGCAAGATGCTCAGACAAGCCCCCGTGCGTCCTCTGAGGTGGGACTGTGCTTCAACACACAGGAGCGGGCAGGCTAGGATTAGAGGGACAATCGGAAGTCATATGAAGACAAACAAAAGGAATGATGCATAGAACTGAACATGAACTGAGAAGAAATTATTTAAATGTAAATGGTGCTGGAAATGTATTCCTAAAATATGTCAAATCAAATCAATGTAAACAAGTCTGAAGAAAATACTTAAAAACAAGATGAGACTTGGAGGGAGGGTAATGTATATAAGTGTCACAGGTGCACACAATAATATGGCAAAACAGCTCAACACATCTCCAAACCACCCACAACTCTATACACACACATACCTACACATAAACAAGTACATACACATGCACACACACATACACACAAATACAAAGACAAATAC
>NC_045159.1:13595239-13600239 GCF_900700415.2 Clupea harengus | reverse complement strand
TGACAGTGGTTTTGTTTTGAGCGGAGAACAGACGCGCTAAACTGTACACTAAACTAATTGGTTCTCGAGTTTGCAAGGTGACCCCCGAGGACCGACTCCTCCCTCCGTCGTTATCTGTGAGTGTTCCAGCTTTCAGGCAAAGGCAGAAACTTTGCAAAACAAAATGGGCTTTCACAACAGGAAAAAACACACAATCCAACTCTATCACACACTGAGGGGAGGGCTGTTCTAAAAATACCAGCTAACTGCTTCTCCAGGTGATCCAAGAAAACCGACTGCTGCATACACACAAATAGGAACGAACGCGCACACACACACACACACACACACACACACACACACACACACACACACACACACACACACACACACACACAGTGACTCTGTCTCACACACATACACACACACATGATGAGTTTTAAATACCCTAAGCCACACCAACACTAAGGCCGCGCTGTTTGCTCTGAGGCAGTGACTAACCCCCCCCCCCCCCCCACCCCCACCCCACCCCGGCCCCCGTTCTCTCTTCGTAATGTGTTGAAGTTTGAATGGAAGTTCCTGCTAATATTGAATCAGTCACGAAAGGCAAAGCGTCCCTCACTGTGCCCTCAAGGCCTCCCCTGAGTCCTTCCGCCGCGCTGACAGGAGCGCGACGGATGAGGAGTAAAGGTCTATTACAGGTGACAAAAGACCAGCACCCCCTTCCTCCAGCAGACTCCATTATTTAAAACATGTAATCACACAGTGATTTGTGTGGAGGGGTAATGAATACCTGTCTGGGAGCTGTTCAGTGGGGTACCCGAGGCCTGGGCGTTCATTCGGGCCCATCTTGGATACATTTTTTCTGAAGCCATGTTAAGAAACACTGTTGTGCTGTGTAGGTTTTTAAGATGTACAGGGTTTGTCGTAAGTGTCGTACAGTGTGTGCCCTTATTTAGTGTCCTTTGAGCAAGAAGAGAAGTGACACTGCAGGAAGGTGCCTGGAATTTGCTGTTGAAATCAGATGCAGGTTTCACTACGGTAAAAGTTAGGGTTTTTTTTTAAGAGAAAATCAACAGGAATGCCAAAAAAACAACCATCTTAAAGCAAACCCTGGCTTGAGAAGGCAAGAGGGTTTAAATAGGGATTTAGTGGTTTCATGCTCAGATGTCTTTGTTTTTTAAACCTGGCAACCAGAGAGGCTGATTCCTCCAGGAATTCCTGCCGACAACAATACCCCACTCCAACAGCGTTATGAGGACATTTTCATTAACGCCCTCAATCAGACATGCTTGACGAAGCTAGATCTTGCGTTTGAAACTAAATGTTTTTTTGATCATATTAAGATCATATTAAAAGCAGGGATATGATTTAAAGCGCACTTTTGTCAACGTGTAATTGAAAGATCCAGGCCCAACAGACATTCCAGAGAGAACAGCGACGCCACAGAGCGGGACTGAGATAGAGAGAGAAAAAGAAGAGAGAGACCCATAAATACTCAATGATGACGGAGAAAGACAAGCAGGTAAAAGGAAGCTACTGGAAGCTACTGTACAGGGACGAAGCGAGCGAGAATGAGGGGGAAAGGTGCATATGTGTGTGTGAGAGAAGGGATAGAACAGAAACAAGAGAGCACGCAAGAGAGAGTGAGAGACTGTGAGAGAGAGAGAGAGGGAGGGAGAGAGTTACTGCAGCTTTTTTCAAAGGTGAACTCTATCTATATCGGTGAGGGGAAGAGCTCGCGGCACAGGGGTAATAAAGAACACCAGGGCTGACAAGGAAGGTCTGGGCGCAGGTGTTAAATCAGGCAGTGCGGAGGGCAGCCGTATGCAGCCCCTGATTTATGGGTCCATCCCAACCCGTGTGTTTTAATCGTGACCTTGCGTATACACTGACCCTGACCCCCTTCTTCACCGGCTCCCACCACCCCCACCTCCTCCTCCTCCTCCTCCACCTCCACCTCCTTCAGCTCGCGCTTCAATGGACGTCCGCTAATCCGTATGCGATATTATACATATCTGTCAGGGCGCGCATATGCATGTATATTTTTATGGAGGCGTTGTCCTTCAGCCAGTGGGAGCCTTGACAGGTCGAGCGCGAACAACAGCGCGAGGCGGCGCAGCGGAGGGAGTGACAGGAGATCTCGCCGAGGAGAGTCGAGGCTGACACTGACACAATGCGGAGCGGGTGGCTGGCTTTTCTGCATGCGGTGCAGGGGAGTTGTTGAGTGGATCAAAAAACAACAACAAGGTGCGGCGCGTTCCTGCGTACGCCATCTGTGGGCGTCTCGCGGCCCTCATTAACATCCAGCAGTGGAGTGGAGTTCTGACCACTCAATGGGTGTTCAATAGGAAGGAGCGTTAACGCAGTGGCGTCCGTTTTAAAAGAGACTGTGCACATTGGTGTTGGTGTTCTGTTTGTGTGTGAATCAGATATCCGTTTTATCTCTTCTTGTGTGGTTGTGCCAGTCTTTTTGCACCTGTGTGTGTGTGTGTGTGTGTGTGTGTGTGTGTGTGTGTGTGTGTGTGTGTGTTTGTCTGTGTGTGTGTGTATGTGTGGCTTCTGTCTCCTGGGCTGATTTCCACTTCTGTTGAATAGTGGTAAGCTGACACAAGCCAGGGTATGTTCTGTGCCAGATAGATAACTAAATCCAGCAGATTGTGATCTGTTAACCTCTTTTTTTTCAGGGCATGTCTGTATGTCTGTCTGTCTGTCTGTCTGACTGACTGTCTGACTGTCTGTCTGTCTGTCTCTCTATCTGTCTCTGTGCGGACTGCACCACTCCCTGGCTGTATTATGGGCTGTTGCCTCTGCAGGTGCGCTGAGCAGCAGACTAACGCAGCCCCCAAAAAAAGACTGAGATGGTGTTTGATTCCACCCGCCACACGAAGGAAAGGCTGAGGATGAAATGAATGACCTGAGATTATTTCAGAAGGAAAGATCACACAGTGCATACACAAACAGGCTCACACACACACACACACACACACACACACACACACACACACACACACACACACACACACACACACACACACACACACAGGAGCCTCATAAACCAGATACGTCTGCAGTCAGGTTTTTTTATGATAGTTTAAGGGGCATCCTGGGCTCCCTCATTTTTGCTCACACCCTCGTGCACCCACTCCCACTATGGTCTCGTGGGCACGCGCCTCCCATTCTACCCAACTGCCCTCTCAGCGCTACCACTCAGCCCCTGCCTACAGACACGAGCGCAGACCTCAGCAGCAGCCACACCGCGCTAAAGAGCCATGGCCGCCCAAACCGCGGCACCATTTTGATTCCATTTCTCTTTTTTTTCGGTTCCTCCCGATTCGTTCTCGTTCACGTTCACAAAGGCTCACAAGGCTAAACTCACAAGGATCGCAATCAGGAAGTTAGGTGGGCTTCTCACCTCATCTGATCTTCATCTACATCTCAATCATTCTTTCTTTTTTTCCCCAGAGAAAGAGATAAGAGAGAGCGAGAGAGAGAGAGAGAGAGAAAGAGAGAGAGAGAGAGAGAGAGAGAGAGAGAGAGAGACAGCCTTGGGTGAGAACTTCTCACGCTAAGAGCACCATGATTTCGCAGTGGCGGGGAAAAAAGGAAGAGGAGGCCCCTCTGATGGGCCGACTCACCCTCTCATGATGATCTGATAAAAGAATGTGAAGCAACGTGAGCTTTGGTTTCACTGGAAACAAAAAAATGAGCTATCTGCACGGTGCATCAGTGGTGCGAGGTGAAAGAGGAAGGCAAAAATGAGAATTGCTCTAGATTGACAGTTTGACTAGATTTTGTATTCTCAGCAAGCCATGAGAACAAAAACAATCTCACCAACTAATACAACTCTAAGAATATAAAAAAAAACTAAGAATAAATAACAGCTTTAAAAATAAGCCTTCGATATCCTTCTACAATCCTTAGTTCTTTGTCCTTTTGCAATGCTTCTCTCTGTGCAATACTTTTAATATTTGTAATAAAAATGCATAGATGGCCTTAAAACACCTTTTCTTTACAGCTGCCATTTTGTTCTTAGTATTGCACTCAATGTTGGCATCATGGGTAAATCCTTCTGTCGCTCTGCCTTCTACTCAGTGCATGCATTTAAAGCCTGAACGTTTCTTTGGTTGATTGATTGATTGTGTGATTGATTAACTGATCAGGCAGTGATGCCTGCACGCCAAATGGTGATTCTAAGCCCCCGGTGGAACAGCGAGATGGATGGACAGACGGAGTAGGCGAACACAGCCCAATTACCAATCTCCCCTTACCACTGACTGTTCATCTGTCCTGCAGTCTCTCTCTCACACACACACAGACAGACACACACACACACACACACACACACACACACACACACACACACTTACACCTCCATTACCGCCCTTCACACAACCACATGTCTTACACACACTGCCACACTCCTGCTCTGTCTTTCTTGCTCGTTCTCTCTCACAAACACACACACGCACGCACGCACGCACGCACGCACGCACGCACGCACGCACGCGCGCGCGACAGCTGTGGCGTCACACAAAATGACAGTATCATCCCGGCCTTTCAACAGCGCTGGGGGCAAATAATTAAAGCCCATTATTTACCTTTCGTCAGGAGAGGCAGCTATCTCACACCTCTCCTCGCCCTCCTCCTCCCCTCACTCCTCCCTCCCTCCCACTCTCCATCGCTCCCTCCCTCCCTGTTCTCCACACCTCTCTCCCTCGCAGTGACATATTGATGTCACCAATAATAAATCATTCCAATTTGTTCCTTCTCCGCCAACAAGCGCTTTAATCTTCATTTACGACTTACAAAAGTCCGTTTGGCGGAAGAGTCTGATAAAATACTCAATTACCATTTTTTTTCTCCCCGGCTGCACAATCCAATTGTTGTCCTGATATATATGTAGAAAGTGAGAGGAGGAGGGAGGAGGCCCGAATCACGCAGAGATAAAGTGTGAATAATTTCCCCAGTAACAAATGTCACAGAGGTGAGCCGAGGCCAGGTGCCTCCGACGCTGCGGC